>NC_086444.1:562524170-562824170 GCF_028390025.1 Pseudophryne corroboree
CATATCACTGGTTTATCACTTCCTTATGCCTTCTCCAGGTTAATACATCTGCCCCTATGAGCTAAAGTATATGCAAAGTTGCATGCGCTCAAACCACTTTGTGAAGCTGCTATAACATTCTGAAGCAGTTATGTCTTCTACATGCTGGATGAAGGTCTCCATTGCAGCTTCCAATGACTCAAGATGTATCCCACACATCCTGCGCTTGATTTGCGGGAACACAAAGAAGTCGCAAGTGGCCAGGTCTGGACTGTATGGTGGATAACCAAACTCCTGGATGCGTTCATAGACCAGAAGAGCCACCACTTTCCTGGACATGTTTGGAGGTGCATTGTTGTGATGGAGAAAGGTACCATGAGTGTGAGTTCTTGGACAGCGCTTGGAAATGACTTCCAGTACTTGCAGCAGGCATTGGTTGGCGTACCAGTCCCCAGTGACTGTGCGCTGCTGCATGAGTGGTACCGTAGCTATGTGAGCAGTCTTGACCACAAAAACAGCTACCATCTGTATGGCCACGCTGCTATAACGTTGGAACTTCTGTGGCGGCGCACCTCCAACTGGAGTCCACTGGTCGACTGTTGTTTGGTCTCGGGGTCAAAACTGTAGATCCAGGATTCATCACCACTGATGATCTCCCAGACAGAGATTGAATGTCATCAAACCTAGCCAGCATGTTGTGACACCAATTCACCCGAGCCTCTTTGCTAAGGCCAAGTTCTTTGTGGCGTATCAAGCGGATGGGTTCCGATGAGATGCCAATCTCATTTTCCAAATGGTCTACGGTAGCCCTGGCGTCCACCTTAACTACCTACAGCCTGTATGGCAGAAACATTGTCCTTAGTGATGGTGGACAAAGGTGGGCCGCAGCACTCCTTCTCTTCCAGGGACCGTCGCCCATGCTGAAATTCTGCAGACCGCTCAAACACAGTGGTTTGGGATGGTGCTCCCTCCCCAAAAGCAGCTTGCAGTCTATCAAAACACTCCTGCTGTCGCAGACTGCTCTTGTAGTCAAGGCTCTTCAGTGAAGGAAGTGAACATGCTGACTTCTTTGGTGTGCAGTGCTGCTTATATACAGTTCCGTGCCTTGTCATTTCACAAGAACTTTAGTCCGTTTACATCCAGACAGATTGTGTCTACTCTGCCTATGCACTGCACATCTGGAAACTTATTGCACATCCTTCGTATTTATGTGTAGGTTGTAGATGGTCCTTTTCCCATTCTGGCTTCTCCCTATGGCCTTTCATTTGGCTAATCTTGGTAAAGTGTTAAAAACACGATGAGTACTTCATTAGCATGAATTTCTTTTCATACTTTTAGTAATATAATGGTTTGCTAGAAATAATGTAACTTTTTTGTTTTGTTGTTTTAAATGAATATGAAATAATTTCCTGCATGTAGATACTGTATTAAAACTGGAATTTGTATTTTAATTTCCATACAACTATGTAAAAATTATAGTGTGTGTAAATGGATAATACAGTATATAAAATTAATTTTAGTATTATAGTCAAACTCCATTTTTCTCCCAGTAGCTGCTGATATTATTACATATTTCAGTTAATGACACAGTACACAAATCCGTACTAAATGTTACCAGAATTGGGGTCACACTGTCTTAGGCTGTACTTGCAGTTGTAGTCTTTGTTCTGAAAGACATTACAAGTCTTCTACAGAGAAGAATACATTTAATAGATGCAGTACACTGGTCACAGGTTTTCATTATAGATCCCCATGGACATTTATTTGTAAGCATTATACTCTACAACTAGCATTCCCAACCTCGGTCCTCAAGGCACACTAGCAGTGTAGGTTTTAATGATATCCAGGCTTCAGCACAGATGGTTAAATCAAAATAACAGAGGTACTAATTAAGTCACCTGTGCTCAAGCATGGATATCACTAAAACCTGGACAGTTAGGCTGGGGCCACACATAGCGACGAAGCAGCGGGATCTGCTTGGCCGCAAGGAGACTGCAGCCTTAAAATCTAAATGGCTGCCAGTACATATTGGGTGAAGTAGTTCATCAATATACAGTGGGGTTTGAAAGTTTGGGCACCACAGGCAAAAATTCATTTTAATGTGCAAAAAGAAGCCAAGGAAAGATGGAAAAATCTCCAAAAGGCATCAAATGACAGATTAGACATTCTTATAACATGTCAAAAAAAGTTTGATTTTATTTCCATCATTTACACTTTCAAAAGATCAGAAAACAAAAAAGGGCATCTGCAAAAGTTTGGGCACCCTACACCTTGCACTGCCCCCTTTGGACAGCTGAGACCTGGCAGTGTCATGGATTGTTCTCAATCGTCGTCTGGAAAGACTAGGTGATGTCAATCTCAACGGTTTTAAAAGCCCAGAATCATCTGACATTGCTCCAACAATCAGCACCATGGGTTCCTCTAAGCAGTTGTGTAGAACACTGAAACTGAGAATAGTTGACGTTCACAAAACAGGAGAAGGCTATAAGAAGAAAGCAAAGCGTTATCATATGCCCATATCCTCTGTTCGGAATGTAATTAAGAAATGGCAGTCATCAGGAACAGTGGAAGTTAAAGCTAGATCTGGATGCCAAGAAAAATATCAGACAGAACAGCTCGCAGGATTGTGAGAAAAGCAAGTCAAAATCCACATTTGACTGCACGATCCCGCCAGGAAGATCTGGCAGACACTGGAGTTGTGGTACACTATTCCACTATAAAGAGATACTTGTACAAATATGGTCTTCATGGAAGAGTCATCAGAAGAAAACCTCTTCTACGTCCTCACCACAAAAATCAGCGTTTGAAGTTTGCATATGAACATAAAGACAAGCCTGATGCATTTTGGAATAAAGTTCTGTGGACCGATGAGGTTAAAATAGAACTTTTTGGCCGGAATGAGCAAAGGTACGTTTGGAGACGGAAGGGCACAGAATTTAATGAAAAGAACCTCTGTCCAACTGTTAAGCATGGGGGTGGATCAATCATGCTTTCGGGTTGTATTGCAGCCAGTGGCACAGGGAACATTTCACGAGTAGTAGGAAAAATGGATTCAATTAGATTCCAGCAAACTTTGGACGCTAACTTGATGCCATCTGTGAAAAAGCTTAAGTTAAAGAGAGGCTGGCTTCTGCAAATGGATAATGATCCTAAACACACCTCAAAATCCACAGTGGATTACATCAAGAGGCGTAAACTGAAGGTTTTGCCATGGCCTTCACAATCTCCTGACCTCAACATAATTGAAAATCTATGGATAGACCTTAAAAGAGCAGTGCGTCACGGATAGCCCAGGAATCTCAAAGAACTGGAAGACTTTTGTAAGGAAGAATGGGCGAAGATACCTCAAACAAGAATTGAAAGACTCTTGGCTGGCTACAAAAAGCGTTTACAAGCTGTGATACTTGCCAAAGGGGGCAGTACAAGGTATTAACTCTGCAGGGTGCCCAAACTTTTGCAGACGCCATTTTTGTTTTCTGTTCTTTTGAAAGTGTAAATGATGGAAATAAAATCAAACTTTTTTTGACATGTTATAAGAATGTCTAATCTGTAATTTGATGCCTTTTGGAGATTTTTCCATCTTTCCTTGGCTTCTTTTTGCACATTAAAATGAATTTTTGCCTGGGGTGCCCAAACTTTCAATCCCCACTGTAGCTGGAGTACCTTATTGTTATTATTGTTTGTTTGTTTGTTTGTTTATTTATTTATTTATTTATTTATTTATTCACAGCCAATAAATAGTAAATGGTATAGTAATGTACCCAGAATATATAATCATCCACAGTCGCTTTTGTCCCACATAAGCTTACATTGAAATTAGATCAGAGCAAATATGCAAACGCCACGCATATTAGGGGGTAATTCCAAGTTGATCGCAGCAGGAAAATTTTTAGCAGTTGGGCAAAACCATGTGCACTGCAGGGTAGGCAGATATAACATGTGCAGAGAGAGTTAGATATGGGTGGGTTATTTTATTTCTGTGCAGGGTAAATACTGGCTGCTTTATTTTTACACTGCAAATTAGATTGCAGATTGAACACACCACACCCAAATCTAACTCTCTCTGCACATGTTATATCTGCCTCCCCTGCAGTGCACATGGTTTTGCCCAACTGCTAAAAAAATTCCTGCTGCGATCAACTTGGAATTACCCCCATAGTCCCCTGGTCAGAATCAAACCCATGATTCAGTTCTGAAAAGCAGTAATGCAAACCACTGTGCTACCTTTCAATATATATCTCTGACCCATAGTACTAGCTGAAATTTTGTACCAGAATAGGAATATATATATATATATATATATATATATATATATATATATATATATATAAAACTAGGCGCTTTATCGCTCCCTACGGGCGCTCTTCACACCGTCGAAAGGGGCTACGCCCCCTTAACCCCTGCACGTCTTGCTGGGGTTCAATATTTGTATGAGTATTACCTGCATTCCTAGGTTTGTTAGTGGTTAAATATTGCAAGACGAAAGTGCTTCCGATGGTGAAGGGGGCGTAGCCCCTTGCGACGGCGTGAACAGTGCCTGCAGGGCACGATGTACAGAATGTAGCGGGTGCGGGGGGGGGGGGGGCAGGGAGTATGTAGATGCTGGCTGCGGGTGGAGGGGGGGTGGATTCAGGTGGGGGGGGTGCGGGACCTATAACTATGTGATGTAACAATATATAGGACACGGATAAGGATGTATGTGATATAGGCATGAAGAGGTATATGGTGTCATTAGACACAGAGGGGAGTGCTGGTACAATGCGGAACAGGGGCAGCTGTGTCCTCTCTCTACACCGTACCATCCTTCAGGTGTAGCAACGCGGACATGTTGCGCACGCAATGTCTCCACGCGGCCGCAGGTGCACCAGTCCCCTCTGCATGCGCTATGTGCACGCCCCCCTCAGGTGCTGTGTGAGGGATAGGGAGGAGGCGGCACAGCGAAGCATCACCGATATACCGGTAGCTACGGGGGCACCGCAGGGGGTTATGGCTCCTGTCCTCCTGGTGAGGGTTTGTCAGGGAGTTATCCAGGAGCCGGTGGTATGGACCCTGTATGGGACACAGGGGGGGTAGGGAGGGGACGCAGAGACGCGGGGTGGTCTGGAGGGGATACAGAGACGCGGGGCGGTAGGGAGGGGATGCAGAGATGCGGGGCGGTAGGGAGGGGATAGAGAGACGCAGGGCGGTAGGGAGGGGATAGAGAGACGCGGGCGGTAGGGAGGGGCTAGAGAGGGGCGGTAGGGAGGGGATGCGGGGGGCGGTAGGGAGGGGATAGAGAGATGCTAAGCGGTAGGGAGGGGATAGAGAGAAGCGAGCCGTAGGGTGGGGATACAGTGTCGTAGGGAGGAGGGGATACAGAGACGTGGGGCGGTAGGGAGGGGACACAGACGCGGGACGGTAGGGAGTGGATAGAGAGACGTGGGGCGGTAGGGAGGGGACGCAGAGACGCGGGCGGTAGGGAGGGGATAGAGAGACGCGGGGCGGTACGGAGGGGACGCAGAGACACAGGGCGGTAGGGAGGGGATAGAGAGACGCAGGGCGGTAGGGAGGGGATACAGCGGCACAGGGCGGTAGGGAGGGGATACAGAGAGGCAGGGCGGTAGGGAGGGGATACAGAGAGGCAGGGCGGTAGGGAGGGGATACAGAGACGTGGGTCGGTAGCGAGGGGATAGAGAGAAGCGGGGCGGTAGGGTGGGGATACAGAGGCGTAGGGAGGAGGGGATACAGAGACGTGAGGCAGTAGGGAGGGGACACAGAGAGACATGGGGTGGTACGGAGGGGATAGAGAGACGTGGGGCGGTAGGGAGGGGATACAGAGATGTGGGGCGGTAGGGAGGGGATAGAGAGAAGCGGGGGCGGTAGGGTGGGGATACAGAGGCGTAGGGAGGAGGGGATACAGAGACGCGGGTCGGTAGGGAGGGGATAGAGAGAAGCGGGGCGGTAGGGAGGAGATACAGAGGCGTAGGGAGGAGGGGATACAGAGACATGGGGCGGTATGGAGGGGATACAGAGACGCGGGGCGGTAGGGAGGGGATAGAGAGACGCGGGGCGGTAGGGAGGGGATAGAGAGACGCGGGGCGGTAGGGAGGGGATAGAGAGATGTGGGGCGGTAGGGAGGGGACAGAGAGATGCGGGG
Organism: Pseudophryne corroboree; assembly: GCF_028390025.1. Classification (NCBI taxonomy): domain Eukaryota; kingdom Metazoa; phylum Chordata; class Amphibia; order Anura; family Myobatrachidae; genus Pseudophryne; species Pseudophryne corroboree. The sequence continues at coordinate 562,530,286 of NC_086444.1, forward strand.
CGGTAGGGAGGGTCCCCAGTGAGGAAGCTGATGAAGAGAGGGGGGGGGTGGAAGTAGTGGAGAGGGTGGACACCATTAGCGGAGACATTTGCAAAGTGGTGACCAGACATAGATACAGTGGGCAGGATGGCCGGAGGGACTCATCGTTGGGGCTGTGGGCGGCTGCTGCAGGCTGGCATACAGTACTGTGTTCAGAGGCAGTCTGTGCTACTATTACACACATTCCCCCCCTGCTCGTGCTGCGCTGTGGATGAAAAGGGGCGTGACCTAATGCAAAAGGGGCGTGGCCTCGCTGGTCTTTTTTTCACTCGCTCCGGGAGTGTGTGTGCCGGCTCTTCTCTGTGACAGGAGGAAAGTGCTGCAAGAGATGACGTCACTGCAGCACTCGCCTCCTGTAACAGCAGGAGAGCTGACAGCTGGATGTGCGTGGAGGAGGCGGCGGGTCTGTGCACGCGGGGCAGGGAGGGCTATGAAGCCTTCTCCTGCGCCACCCGTCCCTCCTAATGTGTATGCCTGTGGCAGCGGCAGCAGTTGTTGTTCGCTCTGCACCGCGGCCGGGGAGGAGGAGTGGCTGATGGGGGGGAGGAGGAGCAGAGACTTGCTACACATGTGGTGGGCGGGCTCTGTGACTCCGCCCACCGCTGTGACTCCACCCAGCGTTAGAAATGCAGGCACAGAGTCACAGGGCTAATATATAGGAGATATGATATATATAATATATTTTATATATATATATATATATATATATATACTGCTCAAAAAAATAAAGGGAACACTAAAATAACACATCCTAGATCTGAATGAATTAAATATTCTTATTAAATACTTTGTTCTTTACACAGTTGAATGTGCTGACAACAAAATCGCACACAAATTATCAATGGAAATCAAATGTATTAACCCATGGAGGTCTGGATTTGGAGTCGCACTCAAAATTAAAGTGGAAAAACACACTACAGGCTGATCCAACTTTGATGTAATGTCCTTAAAACAAGTCAAAATGAGGCTCAGTAGTGTGTGTGTGTGGCCTCCACGTGCCTGTATGACCTCCCTACAACGCCTGGGCATGCTCCTGATGAGGTGGCGGATGGTCTCCTGAGGGATCTTCTCCCAGACCTGGACTAAAGCATTCGCCAATTCCTGGACAGTCTGTGGTGCAACGTGGTGTTGGTGGATGGGGCGAGACATGATGTCTTAGATGTGCTCAATTGGATTCAGGTCTGGGGAATGGGCGGGCCAGTCCCATAGCATCAATGCCTTCGTCTTGCAGGAACTGCTGACACACTCCAGCCACATGAGGTCTAGCATTGTCTTGCATTAGGAGGAACCCAGGGCCAACCGCACCAGCATATGGTCTCACAAAGAGTCTGAGGATCTCATCTCAGTACCTAATGTCAGTCAGCCTACCTCTGGCGAGCACATGGAGGGCTGTGCGGCCCTCCAAAGAAATGCCACCCCACACCATTACTGACCCACTGCCAAACCGGTCATGCTGGAGGATGTTGCAGGCAGCAGAACATTCTCCTTGGCGTCTCCAGACTCTGTCACGTCTGTCACATGTGCTCAGTGACAACCTGCTTTCATCTGTGAAGAGCACAGGGCGCCAGTGGCGAATTTGCCAATCTTGGTGTTCTCTGGCAAATGCCAAACGTCCTGCACGGTGTTGGGCTGTAAGCACAACCCCCACCTGTGGACGTCGGGCCCTCATACCACCCTCATGGAGTCTGTTTCTGATCGTTTGAGTAGACCCATGCACATTTGTGGCTTGCTGGAGGTCATTTTGCAGGGCTCTGGCAGTGCTCCTCCTGTTCCTCCTTGCACAAAGGCGGAGGTAGCGGTCCTGCTGCTGGGTTGTTGACCTCCTACGGCCTCCTCCACGTCTCCTGATGTACTGGCCTGTCTCCTGGTAGCGCCTCAATGCTCTGGACACTACGCTGACGGACACGGCAAACCTTCTTGTCACAGCTTGCATTGATGTGTTATCCTGGATGAGCTGCACTACCTGAACCACTTGTGTGGGTTGTAGACTCCGTCTCATGCTACCACTAGAGTGAAAGCACCGCCAGCTTTCAAAAGTGACCAAAACATCAGCCAGAAAGCATAGGAGCTGAGAAGTGGTCTGTGGTCACCACCTGCAGAACAACTCCTTTATTGGGGGTGTCTTGCTAATTGCTTATAATTTCCACCTGTTGTCTATTCCATTTGCACAACAGCATGTGAAATTGATTGTCAATCAGTGTTCTTCCTGGACAGTTTGATTTCACAGAAGTGTGATTGACTTGGAGTTACATTGTGTTGTTTAAGTGTTCCCTTTATTTTTTTGAGCAGTGTGTATGTGTATGTATGTATGTATGTATGTATGTGTGTATGTATGTATGTATGTATGTGTGTATGTATATATGTGTGTGTATATATATATATATATATATATATATATATATATATATAAAATATATACACATGGGTGCTCCTAACAATAACTCTATCATTGTCAGGGATGCTAGCATGGTATGTACCTGCTTTTGTGTAATTTTTGCTGAGATTGTAGCACAAGTCAAAATACATTTTGTTCTGTGCTGTACTTTTTATCTTGTTAATAATTTTGTGTTGGACACTTTTTTGTTTTAAGTAACACATCAGTTCTTTTTTTTTGTTGAAAACATTTATCCAGCGCTCCCCAGTATTTTAGTGTTTTGAAGATCTGTTGTGTCTTTTATAGCTGTTAAATGTTTCTTTACGCAAGAATGTAAAGACTAGTTCATAATACAGTCTTCTAGCTCTTTACAAAGTTTCATATTGTCACCCTCCCCCCCCCCCCCCCTCCTCTCCTTTTTTTTTTCTCTTCAGAACACTATTTTCTAATGTCTGTAAATGGCTAATACCCCTTTCAGACCGCCACCACTGAACACGGGTTATTGGCACACGAGCACGCATAACCAGTGTTCATGTGCGGTCTGAAAGGTGCAAGGGTTGAAATACCGGGTCCCACATCTTCAACCTGGCTCACTGTGTGGTGTGAACGGGAGCCGGGTCGAGGCGACCCGTTTCCCGTTCACTCTCTGTGTACGGGCGGCGCTTGGAGATCATGTGATCTTCAAGCGCTGCCTCTGCCGCGTCACCGCTGACGTCACCAACCTGGCAATATGCCGGGTTGCAGTCAGCTGCGGTGGGGAGCTCCTGTGTCAGGCTCCCGTGTGCGACCCGCCTCAGGCAGTATGAAAGGGATATTAGTGAACTACTGTGTATTTAAGATAATGACGAGGAACTGATCAATTTTAGTAAGTTGTAGTTCTGTCAAGTATTTGCCCAATTGACACTTAGCGGCTCATTTATCTAACATGTTGTGTATGAAAATTGGCGCTCCGGCCAATCAGCTCCTTTCATTTTTCAAACACATGCCAGTTGGGAGCTGTTTGGCTGGAGCACTATTTATCATACACAACAAGTTTTAAATACCTAAAACTCGATGAGAAATGGGTCCCTTATTTTGATACATTTTATATATGTGCAGTAATCCAGCAATTCTTATGACCTTGTGGCATGACCATTACTTTTTCTTTAAGAACACACTTGTTTTATAGCTATTAAAAATACTTGCTTATAAAACGCAGCCAATAGCAATAAAAAGCTACTGTTATTACTTAGACATAGAGAAGAGTGTTTTCAAGACTAAAGTATCCAAAGAAATAAATTCTATAAATAAACACGTTTCTAAAAGTTTTAGGCACATACATATGTATTAAAATGTTAAACTATGTTCAGCTATTCAAAAAAATATAACAAATACAGAAATGTTAGTCTGTTTTGACAAACAGATAATCATTTTATTTCTTACTTAAATAGAACCACTATTTAATTGTACATGATTCAAATTAATAAATATTGTGATGCAAACAAAACAGTGTGTAATAGCTATACACAAGTGTGTTCTCTTACTGCATTTGGTTATGACTTATAAATAAGTGTTTTTGTGCCCGTATAATTACATTTGTATGAATCAATACTATAATAACTGAGCATAGTTCAAGTGTATTAAGTAGCTGCGTAACACACAACATTGTTTTTGTCCTATTGCACACAGGGAAGTGTACTGCTTATGGTAAAAAAAATATTTTAATTATGGAATTGCAAGCAGGGTCCTCCTATCAGACTTGTTTTATGACTGTTTCTATTGTAAAGCACAATGGAATATGCTGGCGCTATATAAGTAGCAGTTAATAAATAAATAATTTGAAGTTGATTGCAGTAAGACACATCCTAACTGTCCTAATTCCAGCAGCACTGACCTATGGAGAATTGTGTGTGCACCAGAAAGTGTGCATAATTGCTCAGATAGTGTGTGATTTTTGTGGTAAGAAACAAAGGTATCCATAAGAAGGAGCAATAAAGGAGAAACTAAGTTTATCAATTTTGATCAATTATTAATGAACCAACATTAATGCTGTGTTTAAGGATCTAAATCACACATATACTAACAGGTGAATTTTGACCTACAAAAAAAGAAGTAAAAAATTGTCTGTTAGTAACTGTATGATTTAGGGGTGTGGTTCATCAAATCGACAGTGTCTAGGTCGACAATGTTTAGGTCGACCACTATAGGTCGACAGTCACTCGGTCGACATGGATGGAATGTCGACAGGGTTTCTAGGTCGACATGTGCTAGGTCGACAGGTCTAAAGGTCGACATGAGGATTTTTTTTTTTTGTGTCGTTTTCTTCGTAGAGTGACCGGGATCTCAAATTAGTGCACCGCGTCCCCTCGCATGGCTCGCTTCGCTCGCCATGCTTCGGGCATGGTGCCTTCGCTCCGCTACCGCTTCGCTCGGCACACTTTACCGTTACAATTGTAGTCCACGTGGATCGTTAAGTATGAAAAAATTCAAAAAAAGAAAAAAAAAATGTGAAAAACTCATGTCGACCTTTAGACCTGTCGACCTAGCACATGTCGACCTAGAAACCCTGTCGACCTTCCATCCATGTCGACCTAGTGACTGTTGACCTAAACATTGTCGACCTAGACACTGTCGATCTTCAGACCGGATCCCATGATTTAGACCTTTAAACACAACATTGATGATAGATTTTAAATTGATATAAGGGGTAATTCAGAGTTGATCGCAGCAGCAAATTTGTTAGCAGTTGGGCAAAACCATGTGCACTGCAGGTGTGGCAGTACGGATGGTGTAATGGTTAGCATTACTGCCTCACAGCACTGAGGTCATGGGTTCGATTCCCACCATGGCCCTGTGTGGAGTTTGTATATTCTCCCCGTACTTGCGTGGCAGAATATGTGTGCGCTATATAAATAACTGGTAATAAATAATAAATAAATAAATAAATAACGTGCAGAGAGAGTTGGATTTGGGTGGGTTATTTTGTTTCTGTGCAGGGTAAATACTGGCTGCTTTATTTTTACACTGCAATTTAGTTTTCAGTTTGAACAAACCCCACCCAAATCTAACTCTCTCTGCACATGTTATATCTGCTCCCCCCCCCCCTGCAGTGCACATGGTTTTGCCCAACTGCTAACAAATTTGCTGCTGCGATCAACTCTGAATTACCCCCATAGAGCTTTAGCATTCTTACCCCTTAGGGAATCATTCTTTTTAAGATGTAGGTCCGTTTTTTTCACCTAGGTGAAAAAACTGCACTTTTCGCTATATTTTTTTTTTTTAATAGGGCTAATGGGGATTCGCGCTATCAATAGCAGGGCCGTTTTTCACCAGCAGTAGCGAAAATCATGTGGATCTGCAAATCCACGTGTTTTCTCACCTGCGCTGGCGAAAACGCAGATCTTTCGCCAATGTCTTTTCACCATTTTTTTTTTGTTTTAAGTGTGAAGGTGAAAAAGCATTGGGGAAAATGCCTTAAAAAAACGGGCGAAAACGGGCCGCAATTGAATGCGCAGGGGGGCAAATTCAATAGCTCCGAGATTACCAGAGCTAATTGAATACCCCCGTTGTCATCATTAATATTTTCAAATCTACTTTTTCATCCCTTCAAAAGTGAGCCTCTTATAGAAGGGACTTTGTTCCTGTTTATGGACAATCCATGTGCTTCAGCTTCTGTTTTTTTACCAAGACCCAGCTTGTACTCCTAGGAGCTGAAGGGTAACTATCTTGACCCTACTCCAGAACTAATGAAAAAGGATTTTGGTAAGTTTTTAGTAAGACTCTCTAAATCTAAAGTCCCCACACATTAGAACGCTGTTGTACGCGATGCGCACAATTTCAACACATCGGCTTGATTATATAGTTAGTAAAAGTGCAAATTGTGTACCTTTCACTAACGATAACTATCCGATGCGAGGACCCGCGGTTTGTTAATAGTATTTTCGGATCGTACCTACTGCAGTCAAGATTTGTCATTCTCGTTAGCAATTTGGTGCAGATCGTATGTGGTTTTGCACCCCGCGATTGATCGCACAATAAATCGTTCGATTAGCGGCATTTGAGTGGCATTTCCGGGACACTACCACCCTCCATTTTGTGAAGCATTGTGAGGAGCTCGGAGTGGCAGCACATGCGCCATTGGCAGCAGACAGACAACATTCAGGCTCGATTCTACTGGTTTTGATATGGGTGTACAGCTGGCCACCAATGTTTATTCCACTGAACACCAATGTAGGCATATAATGTGTTTGTTTGTTTTTACCTCCTGAACAACCTTGTTTATCCCACTGAACACCAATGTCTATATACAGATGGAGCCATCTTCATCTTGGCATTTAATAGGATTAATTGAGCCAGCGCAGTCGGACTTAATTCCCTGCTGTAATGACTTAATCCCTTGATGTATTGTTCTCTCTGTATTGTATTGCAGCTGAGAACAATAGATGGAGGGCTTATGCTAATAAACCTTGGTGCACCTAGGCGCAGCAGAGAAGCCAAGATGACCGTGGCTCCATCTGCACACGGTGGAAACCCCTGATGACGTGCAAATGTCGTTTATGTGCTACTGTCCCTCAATGTGGAATGCTTGCTGCTGATGTGCAAATGTGGTTCAAACCTCACTAGTCACAGAGCAGAAGTGCACTGAGCGAAAATCTTTAAGATAATTGTCAGGTGTTTAGTTAGCAAACAATATATCATGAACAATACAAATGGTGCATGATATATCGTTAGTGGTTAGTAGATTGTTTGTCAAAATGACCACTTGTTCACGATATCGTAAGTCCAGGACTGCCGGGGAGCTGCCGGAGAATTCAAGGGAAATCGTTAACGACATTGCATCGTTTGTAATGGCGTGTACACATGGTGAGATATTTTCTTAGACTAAATAGTCAAAATCGTAAGAAAAGTTAGTGCAGATCGCGAGGTGAAAGTCACCTTGCGATCCCGATTTGATGCAGATGCGCGGTCCCACGCGGTCGGCATCGCAAGCATAGATAGACTGTGCGGGCAAGTCATTTTTGACTATCTCTATAGAAAAGATAGTCAAAACTGACACTTAGCCAAAATCGCACATAGTCAGCATCGCAAGCACAGTCATTATGTGCTTGCGATGCCGACCTAGCCCCTGTCGCATAGTGAGTATCGGGCATAGCCCGAATCTCACAGTGTGTATGGGCCATAAGTCAGTCTAAAGTGTTGGGGCCTTAACACTTATACCCCTTTCACACAGCCCAAAATTTCCCGGGTTAAAACACATGAACGCGCATCAACCCGGGAAATTTCTCAGTGTGAAAGGGTACAGGGACAAAATCCCGGGATTTGTGTCCCAGCATTTCAACCCTGCAATCGACCAGGGTTGGTCCCGGGATGTTCCCTGGAACCTGGACAGTGTGAATGGTGCAGGGACATGTCCCACCTTCCCGGGTTGCCTCTGTTGATGCTGATTGGCTATTCAGGGCACTTCCTGGTCTTGTGTTTTTTCTGAGACGCCCATTTTCAGAAAATGCAGGGCCATCCCGGGTTCAGTATGAAAGGTGCAGACCTGGGATGTCTCGGCTCCAAATGCTGGTATGAAAGGTGCCAACCCAGGAATGTCCCTGCATGAGCCCGTGGCAGTATTCCCGGGTTTTGCCCCTGCATTTCTGGTGTGAAAGGGGTATAAACGAAAAGGGAAACTTTTAGACCATTTATTTTCCACATATCACTCTGGAGCAAAGTAAATATTGTTGTTTATGAAAATGCCTTCCTAAATAGTGGGTAGCTATAGTAACCAATAATTTATGCAGTTGGAATTTTTTTTATCTCTTTCTAGCTGCTAGGGTCAAACCAGACTGTAGTACTAGGGAACTATTTGTGTCTGTAGGATTAGATTTGAGGACAGTGGCTTTCCAAAACTGCTTTTGTATGGTGGCAAAGATAAAGGTAACACTTTTGTTGTCCTATAAAAAGGACAGCATCCCAGTTTTGATAATCAAAAATTGCTTTGACCTTTTTAAGTACATCGTCAGAAGGAATTCTTTAATGCATTTTAGGGCAACACTGAATCATCTTGAGGATAGATCTGGTTTTATACGCTTTATTTACTTGACTTAACGTGGTCAGTTTTAAAATGAACAAAATTAGTTAAAAACCGTTGCAAGAAACATATTTAAAACTTGCTGCCTGGATAGCATCTGTAGAAGTTATCCATATATTGTGCAATTTTGGTCATAAGGTGAATAAATGTTTGTGAAGCTTTGTTCACACTAATACAAGAAAGATTTAAAGCTAAACAATAAGTGGGTAAAGATAGAAGTACAGGTGTGTTCAGGGCCTCCATCAGGGGAGGACTGCCGAGACTGTAGTCCGAAAGCCTGGACAGAGAGGGTGTCCGCTCTTGCCTACTACCAGCTACCGCCGATACATGGAGAGAGTATGAGCTAAGCAGGTGAAGTAGTGATATGTGCGGCAGGTAACAGGCTAAGGTGTAATCACACAGACTATACAGGTAATGAATAATTGACCATTACTTGTGTGCATGGATGTGTCCTGTACTACAACGGGGAGCTGTGCAGGTGATTGTCTAAATCAATATAGTCATAGTATTATGCATGGCCAGATAGATAGTGCAGCACCTTACCTGCTCATGCATTCTGGATGATTTTTTTTTCATCTTTCTTTACTTTATGCTTTTTGTTTCTGAAGCATATCCAAGTATATTCTACAATAATAAAGACAAAAGCTGTGCAATAACATTAAAAGAAGATCAAAAATACAAATAAATTATACAGATGCTGATCATAAATGAGATTCATGTCATATTAAACGTAAATTAACAGGTAAATACAAATAAAAATGTGATGAAATAAATAAAAATCAAGAAATAGTAACCAAAAGGTCACATGTAAAAGGCTGCTGTGTGAACTAGAAGGACTAGAAAGATAGAACGCTAAAGGATAGGGAAGGTCATAATCTAGCAGTATCGTCAAGTACCTCGAGGTGAAAGAAAAGCATTGAGAAAGCAATAGTCTCATTTGTGCAGAGTATAGATACGTAGCTCTCCCAAATGTCAAAAAACCTAGCAACTCTCTACGCTTTGACCAAAGAGTCTCAAGCCGATCCATCCTGAATAAGCAGAACAAATTTTGCGGAAAAAGGGGGCTCCCCCAGCTGAATTCATATCTGTCGTATTTCTTGTGCACAGGGCTAATGCTCAGGGGATATTTCTGATTTGGGAGGGGGCCCTGTCTATTTTGTCAGTCCCTGGACCCACAATTTCTGACGGCAGCCCTGGGTGTGTTACTCATGTTATCCCAAAAATATGTAAGCATACAAGATATTATGCTTAATTTCTTTTGTCCAAAAGTGCTAAATGTAGGTCGTGAAATGACCTAATTTCTGGATGAAGCCTTAATGAGCTTCTGTTTATTTTTATTTTTTTATTAATTACTAAGGGGCCACTCACAATTTTGGTTCCATTCAGTGGGTGTGATTACAAATATATATGCTGATTATCTAGCTTTCAGATGTACAGTACTTTAAACATATAGTGGCCAATTGTTGGTGGTGCTCAGTCACTGTTGCTGCTTAATAGGAGGCTAGGATCTTGAACTTGGACTTGCAGCTTGAAGAGTCCATACTGGTGGTAGTGGCTGGTCTCTCACAGCTGTTCTGGGTTGCTCAGACTCACCAGAACAACAATCTCAATGGCACTACATCAATTGGTTTCAGCCGTAAACACATAAGCTGTTACTGTAGTTTAACTCTGTTCCTTGTGTGTCCATAAGGAGATACTGCTTTGTACTTCATATGTGTTTCATGTCTATGGAGTGAAAGCTAGCCAGTGGAAACAGCTGTGTTACATACTACTGCATAGGTTGATGTGAAAACACTTGAAAATGTTGTTATCGAAACCATTATGATGAATGACCTACTGGGGTACCATACTTGATTGCTACCTGTATTAGCTGTTAGGGTGGTGGTATGTCTGTAGGTGGACATTACTATCACTGTACATGCAGAGCATAAGCTACAACTGCACAAACTAATGTGTTTCCTTCCACTGTGACCTATCAGAGATTGGACAGGACAATTATCATTATACTTCACTGTTGGATGTTAAAGGATAAAGCAGGGATGGGGAACCTTCGGCCCTCCAGCTGTCGTTGAACTACACATACCAGCATGCCTTGATACAGTTTTGCTATTTGGCCATGCTAAAACTGTTGCATGGCATGCTGGGATGTGTAGTTCAACAACAGCTGGAGGGCCGAAGGTTCCCCATCCCTGGGATAAAGCCATAATCATTGTCCGCATGAGTAGTTGATTTGGTGGCTTTGTTATAAAGGTGACTACAATGATGTAAATTAATAAATACTTATGTAGTATTAAAGAAGCAACAATTTCTTCACATCTGAGGCTGGGTACACACTTGGCGATATGCACCCGATATATCGTCCGATCCAGCTAATCGGACGATATATCTTACAGTATCTTTTTATATATCTTACAGTGTATATTCACTATATCGTTAACGATGCGCGCTCCTGCGGGTCGTTAATGATGGACAATATCTTTTAATTTTCACCTTGAATTTTAAAAATATTGTACAAGACGGCAAGCACCAGGATGTGGGCACATGCCGTTACTGACGAGACTCAAACTATATTGTTCAGTGTGTATGAATTATATCGTTTGGGGAGTGGGGGGGGTGATCCTGCACGATGTCACATTTGATGTGACATCGGCAAGTGTGTACCCAGCCTAAGTGGGGAGGGGAAGATAAATCCAGAAGATGTAAGATTGTTTATGCCATAATATTATATGGCTGTATTCATGGTTAAAAAAAATATATATTTTACAAATAAAACTGTACTGAAATAACCATGTGAGCATACCCTGAACGAGAACTCATGGACCCTTTTTTTGTTTTGTTATTGTTTAACTTATGGCCTACAACCTTGTAATAATACAACTATCAAATTATTAATACTATATTGGCTGCTGTCATCTTTTATTTGGTTAGGCTAATATGAGATGCTATGTTGTTGAAGTTTACTGCAAAAAAAGTTGCCCTTTTAATGCTACAGAGAAATGGTTGAAGTCATTTTTTGTAGCTGTGGTAAAGGGATTTATGGGAAAACATATATTTTATATTGAATATGTTGGTGGAATTTCTGGGCATGTAGAAGTCACATTGAATTGGCAGGTTTATTTGTAATAGCTGGTAACATTTGCTTATCTTGCAATAAAATGCCTGCTGATATGTTATTGTAGATAGACTTCGTTCTTGGATTAAATGTAGTTTTAATTTATTATAGAGTTTAAGGGTAATATTTGTTCCTTGTGAAGGTTACAGTGCTGATTGTGACGTGAAAGTGCTATTTTTTGACCATCAGGATTTTTTATTAATAATAATAATAATAATAATAATAATAATAAAAAATGTTATTTATAAAACACTCTTTTTGTTACTGTAGCGTTTCCTGTGTACCAATTATTCTAAAGAAATGTTGCCAAAATGTATCCTAGAAATGTGGAAATAGTCTTTTACAATAAATGTGCCTATGTTTTTTTGCAGGTCTAGTTTGTTTTGTACTGCGTACAAGGAATCTCTTGTGTACCGTAGGTTTTGAATATCAGAGTAAATCTCTGGAGAAGGCCTTGTGAGTGAGGATATCCTATGAGATTTTATAGTTGCTAACATAGGACTTGGCTCCATGGAAGATATCAGGTTACTTACATCATATATATTCTTTGTTACCTTCTCATGATAATTAAGCTATATATTGGGAGACTCTGTTCATGATCTGTCAATTTTTCATTCACACCTATCTACTGTGCACTTTTTAGATGCTAACTAGCGTCTGAAAATCCCTATAAAAATGGGATAAATAGTTTCGGATTGACTCCATATCATATCACCAGCCCTGAGCTATTCAAAGAAGTGCTGCATCCCTGCACGTTAAGCCCCAGAGGGTGCACTTAATGTAGATTTTTCCTTGCATCCTCAGCTGCTGCGAGGAAAAATCTGGGTTAAAAACCACTATCTACGGCTTAATGTGCTAGGTAACTCATAGATTCCAGGCATATGACCCAGAATCTGAAGAATAATTGAATACCTCCAAGTGTTAAACCCAGAGCTTTAGCTGCGTGGAAAACACTGCAGCTGCAGATGTGTCTTCAAACATCCTGGAAGTCGCGCATAGCAGGGTGCGTGCGATCACATGCTCTCACTATGCCATAGACTTGAATGGGAGCTGGCATTTACTTATTATTATTTATTACCAGTTATTTATATCGCGCACACATATTCCGCAGCGCTTTTACAGAGAATATTTAAACGTTCACATCAGTCCCCTGTGGAGCTTTCAATCTATATTCCCTACCACCATAGGCGTGCGCAGCTAATTTTATTAGGGGGTGCACAGCAGGAGGGGCGAATCTAGCACCGCCTTTTGGGTGTGTCTATCACCACCTTTTGGGCATGTCTAGCACCGCCCAGAGACATGTCTAACACTATTTCTCTGACGTCCTAGTGGATGCTGGGAACTCCGTAAGGACCATGGGGAATAGACGGGCTCCGCAGGAGACTGGGCACTCTAAGAAAGAATTAGGACTACTGGTGTGCACTGGCTCCTCCCTCTATGCCCCTCCTCCAGACCTCAGTTAGAATCTGTGCCCGGCTCGAGCTGGTTGCACACTAGGGGCTCTCCTGAGCCTCTAGTAAAGAAAGTATTTATTAGGTTTTTTATTTTCAGTGAGATCTGCTGGCAACAGACTCACTGCTACGAGGAACTTAGGGGAGAGAAGCGAACCTACCTGCTTGCAGCTAGCTTGGGCTTCAGGCTACTGGACACCATTAGCTCAAGAGGGATCGAACACAGGCCCAGCCTCGGTCGTCCGGTCCCGGAGCCGCGCCGCCTTCCCCCTTGCAGAGCCAGAAGCAAGAAGAACGTCCTGGAAATCGGCGGCTGAAGACTCCGGTCTTCATTAAGGTAGCGCACAGCACTGCAGCTGTGCGCCATTGCTCCCTATGCACACCACATACTCCGGTCACTGATGGGTGCAGGGCGCTGGGGGGGGGCGCCCTGGGCTGCAATTAGAGTACCTTAAAATGGCAAAAAAACACATAATATAGTCTAATGAACTATATATGTGTAAAAATCCCCTGCCATAATATTAATAAAAGAGCGGGAGAAGCCCGCCGAAAAAGGGGCTATCTCCCTCAGCACACTGGCGCCATTTCCTCTTCACAGCTCCGCTGGAAGGACGCTCCCCAGGCTCTCCCCTGCAGTTTCCAGGCTCAATAGGGTAAAAAAGAGAGGGGGGGCACTAAATTTTGGCGCAAAACTGTGTATTATAGCTGCTATAGGGAAAATCACTTTGTGTAGTGTAAATCCCTGTTTATATAGCGCTGTGGTGTGTGCTGGCATACTCTCTCTCTGTCTCCCCAAAGGACTTTGTGGGGTCCTGTCCTCAGTCAGAGCATTCCCTGTGTGTGTGCGGTGTGTCGGTACGGCTGTATCGACATGTTTGATGAGGAGGCTTATGTGGAGGCGGAGCAGGTGCCGATAAATGTGATGTCACCCCCTGCGGGGTCGACACCAGAGTGGATGGATATGTGGAAGGTATTAACCGACAGTGTCAACTCCTTACATAAAAGGTTCGATGACATAACAGCTGTGGGACAGCCGGCTTCTCAGCCAGTGCCTGCCCAGGCGTCTCAAAGGCCATCAGGGGCTCAAAAACGCCCGCTACCTCAGATGGCAGACACAGATATCGACATGGAGTCTGACTCCAGTGTCGACGACGAAGAGACTAATGTACATTCCACTAGGGCCATCCGTTGCATGATTACGGCAATGAAAAATGTGTTGCACATTTCTGACATTAACCCAGGTACCACTAAAAAGGGTATTATGTTTGGGGAGAAAAAGCAACCAGTGGTTTTTCCCCCTTCAGATGAGTTAAATGAAGTGTGTGAAGAAGCGTGGGCTTCCCCTGATAAAAAACTAGTGATTTCTAAAAAGTTACTAATGGCGTACCCTTTCCCGCCAGAGGACAGGGTACGTTGGGAGACATCTCCGAGGGTGGATAAAGCGCTCACACGCTTGTCAAAAAAGGTGGCACTGCCGTCTCAGGATACGGCCGCCTTAAAGGAGCCTGCGGATAGAAAGCAGAGGCTATCCTGAAGTCTGTATATACACACTCAGGTACTATACTGAGACCTGCTATTGCTTCAGCATGGATGTGCAGTGCTGCAGCAGCGTGGTCTGATTCCCTGTCTGATAACATTGATTCCCTTGACAGGGACACTATATTGCTAACCATAGAGCATATTAAAGACGTAGTCTTATACATGAGAGATGCACAGAGGGATATTTGCCGGCTGGCATCTAGAATAAATGCAATGTCCATTTCTGCCAGGAGAGTATTATGGACTCGGCAGTGGACAGGTGATGCGGATTCTAAAAGGCACATGGAGGTTTTGCCTTACAAGGGTGAGGAATTGTTTGGGGACGGTCTCTCGGACCTCGTTTCCACAGTGACAGCTGGGAAGTCGACATTTTTACCCCAGGTTCCCTCACAGCCAAAGATAGCACCGTATTATCAGGTACAGTCCTTTCAGCCCCAGAAAGGCAAGCGGGTTAAAGGCGCGTCCTTTCTGCCCAGAGGCAGGGGTAGAGGGAAAAAGCTGCACCATACGGCCAGTTCCCAAGAACAGAAATCCTCCCCTGCTTCCACTAAATCCACCGCATGACGCTGGGGCTCCACTGGTGGAGCCAGGTGCGGTGGGGGCCCGTCTCCGGAACTTCAGCGACCGGTGGGTTCGCTCACAGGTGGATCCCTGGGTTCTACAGGTGGTATCTCAGGGATACAAGCTGGAATTCGAGACGTCTCCCCCTCGCCGTTACCTCAAATCAGCCTTGCCAGCTACTCCCCCGGACAGGGAGGTAGTGCTGGCGGCAATTCACAAGCTGTACCTCCAGCAGGTGATAATAAAAGTTCCCCTCCTTCAACAGGGACGGGGTTACTATTCCACAATGTTTGTGGTACCGAAACCAGACTGTTCGGTGAGACCCATTCTAAATTTGAAATCCTTGAACACTTATATAAGAAGGTTCAAGTTCAAAATGGAATCGCTCAGGGCGGTTATTGTAAGCCTGGAAGAAGGGGATTACATGGTATCACTGGACATCAAGGATGCTTACCTGCATGTCCCCATTTACCCACCTCACCAGGTGTACCTCCGTTTTGTGGTACAAGACTGCCATTACCAATTCCAGACGTTGCCGTTTGGTCTGTCCACGGCACCGAGGGTATTTACCAAGGTAATGGCCGAAATGATGATACTCCTTCGAAAGAAGGGAGTTATAATTATCCCATACTTGGACGATCTCCTTATAAAGGCGAGGTCCAGGGAGCAGTTGTTGGTCGGAGTTGCACTATCTCAGGAAGTGCTACAACAGCACGGCTGGATTCTGAATATTCCAAAGTCGCAGCTGGTTCCTACGACGCGTCTGCTGTTCCTGGGTATGATTCTGGACACAGAACAGAAGAAGGTGTTTCTCCCGGAGGAGAAGGCCAAGAAGTTGTCATCTCTGGTCAGAGACCTCCTGAAACCAAAACAGGTGTCGGTGCATCACTGCACGCGAGTCCTGGGAAAGATGGTAGCTTCTTACGAAGCAATTCCATTCGGCAGGTTCCATGCAAGGATCTTTCAGTGGGATCTGTTAGACAAGTGGTCCGGATCGCATCTTCAGATGCATCGGCTGATCACCCTGTCCCCGAGGGCCAGGGTGTCTCTGCTGTGGTGGCTGCAGAGTGCTCATCTTCTAGAGGGCCGCAGATTCGGCATACAGGACTGGGTCCTGGTGACCACGGATGCAAGCCTCCGAGGTTGGGGGGCAGTCACGCAGGGAAGAAACTTCCAAGGACAATGGTCGAGTCAGGAGGCTTCCCTACACATAAATATTCTGGAACTAAGGGCCATTTACAATGCCCTAAGTCAGGCAAGACCCCTGCTTCAAAACCAGCCGGTGCTGATTCAGTCAGACAACATCACGGCGGTCGCCCATGTAAACCGACAGGGCGGCACAAGAAGCAGGATGGCGATGGCAGAAGCCACAAGGATTCTCCGATGGGCGGAAAATCACGTGATAGCACTGTCAGCAGTGTTCATTCCGGGAGTGGACAACTGGGAAGCAGACTTCCTCAGCAGGCACGACCTCCACCCGGGAGAGTGGGGACTTCATCCAGAAGTCTTCCAAATGATTGTAAACCGTTGGGAAAGGCCACAGGTGGACATGATGGCGTCCCGCCTAAACAAAAAGCTAAAAAGATATTGCGCCAGGTCAAGGGACCCTCAGGCGATAGCTGTGGACGCTCTAGTGACACCGTGGGTGTACCAGTCGGTTTATGTGTTCCCTCCTCTTCCTCTCATACCAAAGGTGCTGAGGATAATAAGAAAGAGAGGAGTAAGAACTATACTCATCGTTCCGGATTGGCCAAGAAGGACTTGGTACCCGGAACTACAAGAAATGATCTCAGAGGACCCTTGGCCTCTGCCTCTCAGACTGGACCTGCTACAGCAGGGGCCCTGTCTGTTCCAAGACTTACCGCGGCTGCGTTTGACGGCATGGCGGTTGAACGCCGGATCCTGATGGAAAAGGGCATTCCGGTTGAAGTCATTCCTACGCTGATAAAAGCTAGGAAAGATGTGACAGCAAAGCATTATCACCGCATATGGCGAAAATATGTTGCTTGGTGTGAGGCTATGAAGGCCCCCACAGAAGAATTTCAGCTGGGTCGATTTCTGCACTTCCTACAGTCAGGAGTGACTATGGGCCTAAAATTGGGATCCATTAAAGTCCAGATTTCAGCCCTGTCTATTTTCTTTCAAAAAGAACTGGCTTCACTGCCTGAAGTTCAGACGTTTGTTAAGGGAGTGCTGCATATTCAGCCCCCTTTTGTGCCCCCAGTGGCACCTTGGGATCTCAACGTTGTGTTGGATTTCCTAAAATCACATTGGTTTGAGCCACTTCAGACCGTGGAATTAAAATATCTCACGTGGAAAGTGGTCATGCTTTTGGCCTTGGCTTCGGCTAGGCGGGTGTCAGAATTGGCGGCTTTGTCCTGTAAAAGCCCCTATCTGATCTTCCATATGGACAGAGCAGAATTGAGGACGCGTCCCCAATTCCTCCCTAAGGTGGTATCAGCGTTTCATTTGAACCAACCTATTGTGGTGCCTGCGGCTACTCGAGACTTGGAGGCTTCCAAGTTGCTGGACGTAGTCCGGGCCCTGAAAATCTATATTTCCAGGACGGCTAGAGTCAGAAAGACTGACTCGCTGTTTATCCTGCATGCACCCAACAAGTTGGGTGCTCCTGCTTCTAAGCAGACTATTGCTCACTGGATCTGCTCCACGATTCAACTTGCACATTCTGCGGCTGGACTGCCGCATCGTAAATCAGTCAAAGCCCATTCCACGAGGAAGGTGGGCTCTTCTTGGGCGGCTGCCCGAGGGGTCTCGGCTTTACAACTTTGCCGAGCTGCTACCTGGTCGGGATCAAACACGTTTGCAAAATTCTACAAGTTTGATACCCTGGCTGAGGAGGACCTTGAGTTTGCTCATTCGGTGCTGCAGAGTCATCCGCACTCTCCCGCCCGTTTGGGAGCTTTGGTATAATCCCCATGGTCCTTACGGAGTTCCCAGCATCCACTAGGACGTCAGAGAAAACAAGAATTTACTCACCGGTAATTCTATTTCTCGTAGTCCGTAGTGGATGCTGGGCGCCCATCCCAAGTGCGGATTGTCTGCAATACTTGTATATAGTTATTGCCTAACTAAAGGGTTATTGTTATGAGCCATCTGTTCGTGAGGCTCAGTTGTTATTCATACTGTTAACTGGGTATAGTATCACGAGTTGTACGGTGTGATTGGTGTGGCTGGTATGAGTCTTACCCGGGATTCCAAATCCTTTCCTTATTGTGTCAGCTCTTCCGGGCACAGTTTCCCTAACTGAGGTCTGGAGGAGGGGCATAGAGGGAGGAGCCAGTGCACACCAGTAGTCCTAATTCTTTCTTAGAGTGCCCAGTCTCCTGCGGAACCCGTCTATTCCCCATGGTCCTTACGGAGTTCCCAGCATCCACTACGGACTACGAGAAATAAAATTACCGGTGAGTAAATTCTTATTTTTACATTTTCTCAGTAAAATCACATGGCGTAATCTAATTTATCCCTAGTGCCTAATAACACAAGTAGATACAATACACCCCAGAGTAATAAAATTAAACATAATGGGTAAACCAGTAGCCACTACTAACTGTTCGCTACGGCATAATTCTGAGTACTAGCTGCCGCTAAATCCTATCGCTACTTACACTTCCCCAACCTATCTCTGACCTAGTGGTGGAACTAGAGAGTGGTGGGCCTTGGTGCAAAATTCACATTATGCCATACGGTATGAGCCGAAATTCACATTACGCCACATGGAATGAGCCAAAATGTACATTACGCCACACAGTATGAGCCAAAATTCACATTAAGCCACACGGAATGAGCCGAAATTTACATTACGCCACACAGTATGAGCCAAAATTCACATTAACGCCATACAATATGAGCCAAAATTCACGTTATGCCACAGTATGAGCCGAAATTCACATTATGCCACACAGTATGGTAGAAAATTCACATTACGCTACACAGTATGAGGCAAAATTCACATTATGCCACTCCGTATGATATAAAATTCAAATTACGCCACACAGTATGAGCCAAAATTGACATTACGTCACACGGTATGAGCCAAAATTGACATTACGACACATGGTATGAGCCAAAATTGACATTACGCCACATGCTATGAGCCAATATTTACATTATGCCACACAGTATGAAATAAAATTCACATTACGCCGCACAGTATGAGATAAAATTCACATTACGCCACAGGGTAAGAGATAAAATTCACATTACGCCACACAGTATGAGCCAAAATGTACATTACGTCACTGTATGAGCCGAAATTTACATTATGCCACACAGTAAGAGATAAAATTCACATTATGCCACACAGTATGAGATAAAATTTACATTACGCCACACGGTATGAGGCAAAATTCACATTACGCCACATTATGCCCCGGCCTTGATAGACCCCATAGTACCCCCAAACACATTATATAATACACAGTGCACCCCACACACATTATGTGACACATAGTGCCTCTCCAAATACGTTATATAATATACATTACTTGTGGGTGCGCTCGCAGCTGAGCGCTCATCGCCGCCTGCCACTCCATGCATTGACAACTACTGCCATCCTTTCTTTCTCCTTCACCCCCTCCTTCCCTGCAGTCCTGTTCACATCTGTAGTTAAATCTCCCCATCAATGTGTTGTAAAAATGAATGGCTAAAGAACCTCTAAGCCTATTTTTCTAGAGCAGGCATTCTGAACCTTGGTCCTCGAGGCACAGTAACAGTCCAGGTTTAAGTGATATCAATGCTTCAGTTCAGGTGGTTAAATCAAAATAACTGAGGTGCTAATTAAGTCACCTGTGCTCAAGCATGGATATCACTAAAACAGGGGTGGGGAACCTGCGGCCCTCCAGCTGTTGTTGAACTACACATCCCATCATGCCTTGCAACAGTTTCAGCATGGCCAGATGGCAAAACTGGAGCAGGGCATGCTAGTATCCTTAGTTCAACAACAGCTGGAGGTCAAAGGTTCCCCACCCCTGCACCTGTACTGTTAGTGTGCCTTGAGGACCAAGGTTGGGAATGCCTGTTCTAGAGCATAAAGTATGTGTGAATAGGCTTGTAGCCTATTATGTTAAATCATTCTAACTACAAAAGTAACACTATGGCCCAAATGTAATTAGGCTCCGATTTTATTTGCCGAATCGCAATTCTAGCAATATAGTTGCTAGATTTAAAGCACAAATACGATTAAAACAAAAACAACCGGGCAGATGTATTAACCTGGAGAAGGAATAAGGGCCCTCATTCCGAGTTGTTCGCTCGTTCTTTTTCATCGCATCGCAGTGAAAATCCGCTTAGTACGCATGCGCAAAGTTCGCACTGCGACTGCGCCAAGTAACTTTACTATGAAGAAAGTATTTTTACTCACGGCTTTTTCTTCGCTCCGGCGATCGTAATGTGATTGACAGGAAATGGGTGTTACTGGGCGGAAACACGGCGTTTCAGGGGCGTGTGGCTGAAAACGCTACCGTTTCCGGAAAAAACGCAGGAGTGGCCGGAGAAACGGTGGGAGTGCCTGGGCGAACGCTGGGTGTGTTTGTGACGTCAACCAGGAACGACAAGCACTGAACTGATCGCACAGGCAGAGTAAGTCTGGAGCTACTCTGAAACTGCTAAGTAGTTAGTAATCGCAATATTGCGAATACATCGGTCGCAATTTTAAGAAGCTAAGATTCACTCCCAGTAGGCGGCGGCTTAGCGTGTGTAACTCTGCTAAATTCGCCTTGCGACCGATCAACTCGGAATGAGGGCCAAGGATGTGTTTAAACCAGTGATAAGTGCAAAGTGATAAACGCACCAGCCAATCAGCTCCAATATGTAAATTAACAGTTAGGAGCTGACTGGCTGGTGTGTTTATCACCTTGCACTTATCACTGGTTTATCACTTCCTTATGCTGTCTCCAGGTTAATACATCTGCCCCTTAGTTTTACCTTAAAATGTATTGTTGCTATATTGCTGGAATCGTGTCAGGACCTACAAACTGGAGCCTATTCACTTTTGTGTCAAACTCCCTCTTTATAGCAAAATAAACTTTGAAGTCCACAAAACGCTGGGCTAGATTTGTTGGGCTCATTTTTGGCTGGGGGTGCTATAGTTTATAGTTCAATTCACCACCTGACCCAGATTTTTGTAGAGTCCCTTTTTAGCAAACCGCTGCCCATATACTACACTATATGACATTACTTGACAGGCTTTCCCTTTGTATAATTTAGAAACAGAGATTTAACCAAACAAGCAGATTTTAATTAACAGATCGTTAGTTTCCTTAAGCGTAACAATCCTTTAAGCTGATGATGAAAGAACACAACATGCACTTCCAGCCCTGCTGCCAGGTTTATACTATTCCTCTGAGTGCGCTAGGAAACGATTTTTAAATTGAGCATTATTAATGTGCTGCTGATCTGAGCTGTCATATATCAAAGTGAGACAGAGCTGGAGGAAGAGGGAGTGTGATGTGCACGCTGCTTTGTCACTATTGTCCATGTTCCTTATCTCCATCATGTTCTGACAACAACTATGCCTTTTAAAAAGGTCACCGTACACGATACGTCATCGGAGGGGGTTATGGAGACAGCACAGCACACACACTGGCTCTGCATTCTTTTTAGAAGCCTGATAAGTCCATTTCAGAAGTCTTTAAGTTATCATTATTAAGCTGAAGATTAATTGTGTCTGCCGTGGAATCTTCCAGCGATGTCATTTTTTGTAATGCAAATGTGTTCAAACATTATCCACCAGCTGCATGCTCATTCATTCCTTTTAGATGCTCATTTGGTTAGAATTTCTGCTATTTCATCTTTCTGAATAAATAAGTCAGAGAGCGGCTGTCTCTTTCTGCCTGTCATGTGCAGTGAGACAAGGAGGAAGCGGATTACGGTGTAGCTGGGCAAATATCCTGTACTATTCAGGAGACAACCTGGGGGCTTTCAATTAATTTGGATTGTTTTTCTCCAAACCAAATGTCTTAACTGCCTTTCCTTATTTCTACCAATAAAGAAACTGTATGTAATACAATCAAGGTGACATGCATTAATATGGAATGAATGACTATAGACTTACCTATGCAGGAGCAGCCAACATTTTATAACCATCAGTTTACGGTGACACAATTCTAATTGATGTCAGAAATAAGTGATCACAGAAAACACCATTATTAGAAGCTCAGGAGGTGCATTGACATGGAAAAATGTAATAGCATGCATTCTGCTGTTTGCGTTCCAAACACTGTGCAGGACAATGCACCTCCTCTGCAGAGTAGAATAGATTGGCTTTTCAGTTCTGCTCCATACAGTACGTGCAATAAAATTCTATGCCGGAGAAAACGTAATGAATAAGTGATGCAATGAAAAGTAGGACGAGAAGACAAACGGAGAAATCTATTTGTGAGCACGTAGCTTTTCTAGACTGCAATTGTAGGCCACAATGCATTGTGCCTGGCTCCTTTCTTTTCCCCATGGTGTAAATAGTTGACATGCTGATAAGTAAATGCTTCCTACACAGTGGGAGTCAAAGTACAATGAAATGGAAATCGCCAATGAAAGCAAATTGCATTTTGGTTCTCTGTTCTGTTTAATTTCTCTCCATCTTGATAGTCTGGGTAGTCACCCCTTCTGTTGTGTTGTTTTTTTTTTTAGGACCACTACTGTTGAGTTTTTGTCATTTTTTTTAATTCCCTTTTTCTCTGACGTCCTAGTGGATGCTGGGTACTCCGTAAGGACCATGGGGAATAGACGGGCTCCGCAGGAGACTGGGCACTCTTAAAAGAAAGATTAGGTACTATATCTGGTGTGCACTGGCTCCTCCCTCTATGCCCCTCCTCCAGACCTCAGTTAAAATCTGTGCCCGGCCAGAGCTGGATGCACCTAGTGGGCTCTCCTGAGCTTACTAGAAAAGAAAGTATTTGTTAGGTTTTTTATTTTCAGTGAGATCTGCTGGCAACAGACTCACTGCTACGAGGGACTGAGGGGAGAGAAGCAAACCTACCTGCTTGCAGCTAGCTTGTGCTTCTAAGGCTACTGGACACCATTAGCTCCAGAGGGATCGAACACAGGGCCCGACCTCGATCGTCCGTTCCCGGAGCCGCGCCGCCGTCCCCCTTGCAGAGCCAGAAGACGGAAGAACCAGGAGAAAATCGGCGGCTGAAGACTCCGGTCTTCAATAAGGTAGCGCACAGCACTGCAGCTGTGCGCCATTGCTCCCACAGCACACCACACGCTCCGGTCACTGGTGGGTACAGGGCGCTGGGGGGGGGCGCCCTGGGCTGCAATAAGTATACCTTTTTGGCAAATGTGCACATAATACAGTTATAAACTGTATATGTGCCTAATCCCCCGCCATACACATTATTAAAAAAGCGGGAGAAGCCCGCCGCGGAGGGGGCGGGGCTATCTCCCTCAGCACACCGGCGCCATTTTTTCTTCACAGCTCCGCTGGAAGGACGCTCCCCAGGCTCTCCCCAGCAGTATACACTACAAGAAGGGTTAAAAAGAGAGGGGGGGCACATAAATTTAGGCGCAAAAGGTGATATAAGCAGCTATTGGGGGAAAATTCACTTTGTGTTAGTGTAAATCCCTCTGTTATATAGCGCTCTGGTGTGTGCTGGCATACTCTCTCTCTGTCTCCCCAAAGGACTTTGTGGGGTCCTGTCCTCAGTCAGAGCATTCCCTGTGTGTGTGCAGTGTGTCGGTACGGCTGTGTCGACATGTTTGAGGAGGACGCTTACGTGGAGGCGGAGCAGGAGTTGATAAGTGTGATGTCGCCCCCCGGGGCCGACACCAGAGTGGATGGATATGTGGAAGGTATTAATCGACAGTGTCAACTCCTTGCATAAAAGGTTCGATGACGCAGCTTTGGGACAGCCGGCATCTCAGCCCGCGCCTGCCCAGGCGTCTCAGAGGCCATCAGGGGCTCAAAAACGCCCGCTACCTCAGATGGCAGACACAGATGTCGACACGGAGTCTGACTCCAGTGTAGACGAGGATGAGACAAATGCACAGTCCACAAGGGCCATCCGATGCATGATTATGGCAATGAAAAATGTGTTGCACATTTCTGACATTAACCCGGTTACCACTAAAAAGGGTATTATGTTTGGGGAGAAAAAGCTGCCAGTGACTTTTCCCCCATCTGATGAGTTAAATGAATTGTGTGAAGAAGCGTGGTGTTCCCCAGATAAGAAATTAGTGATTTCTAAGAGGTTACTAATGGCGTACCCTTTCCCGCCAACGGACAGGTTACGTTGGGAAACATCCCCTAGGGTGGACAAGGCGCTCACACGCTTATCAAAAAAGGTGGCACTGCCGTCTCAGGACACGGCCGCCTTAAAGGAGTCTGCAGATAGAAAGCAGGAGGCTATCCTGAAGTCTGTGTATACACACTCAGGTACTATACCGAGACCTGCAATTGCTTCAGCATGGATGTGTAGTGCTGCAGCTGCTTGGTCTGATACCCTGTCAGATAACATTGATTCCCTTGACAGGGATACTATTTTGCTAACCATAGAGCATATTAAAGACGTCGTCTTATATATGAGGGATGCACAGAGGGACATTTGCCGGCTGGCATCTAGAATTAATGCAATGTCCATTTCTGCCAGGAGAGTATTATGGACTCGGCAGTGGACAGGTGATGCTGATTCTAAAAGGTACATGGAGGTTTTTCCTTATAAGGGTGAGGAATTGTTTGGGGACGGTCTCTCGGACCTCGTATCCACAGCAACAGCTGGGAAGTCGACTTTTTTACCTCAGGTTCCTTCACAGCCTAAGAAAGCACCGTATTATCAAGTACAGTCCTTTCGGCCTCAGAAAGGCAAGCGGGTCAGAGGCGCGCGTCCTTTCTGCCCAGAGGCAGGGGTAGAGGGAAAAAGCTGCACCAGACAGCCAGTTCCCAGGAACAAAAATCATCCCCTGCTTCCACTAAGTCCACCGCATGACGCTGGGGCTCCACAGGTGGAGCCAGGTGCGGTGGGGGCGCGTCTCCGGAACTTCAGCGACCAGTGGGTTCGCTCACAGGTGGATCTCTGGGTTCTACAGGTGGTATCTCAGGGATACAAGCTGGAGTTCGAGGCGTCTCCCCCTCGCCGTTACCTCAAATCAGCCTTGCCAGCTGCTCCCAAGGAAAGGGAGGTAGTACTGGCGGCAATTCACAAGCTGTACCTTCAGCAGGTGATAATCAAAGTTCCCCTCCTTCAACAGGGACGGGGTTACTATTCCACAATGTTTGTGGTACCGAAACCAGACGGTTCGGTGAGACCCATTCTAAATTTGAAATCCTTGAACACTTATATAAGGAAGTTCAAGTTCAAAATGGAATCGCTCAGGGCGGTTATTGCAAACCTGGAAGAGGGGGATTTTATGGTGTCACTGGACATCAAGGATGCTTACCTACATGTCCCCATTTACCCACCTCACCAGGAGTACCTCAGGTTTGTGGTACAGGACTGTCATTACCAATTCCAGACGTTGCCGTTTGGTCTGTCCACGGCACCGAGGGTATTTACCAAGGTAATGGCCGAAATGAAGATACTCCTTCGAAAGAAGGGAGTTATAATTATCCCGTACTTGGACGATCTCCTTATAAAGGCAAGGTCCAAGGAGCAGTTGTTAGTCGGAGTAGCACTATCTCGGGAAGTGCTACAACAGCACGGCTGGATTCTGAATATCCCAAAGTCGCAGCTGATTCCTACGACGCGTCTGCTGTTCTTGGGCATGACTCTGGATACAGAACAGAAGAAGGTGTTTCTCCCGGAGGAGAAGGCCCAGGAATTGTCATCTCTGGTCAGGGACCTCCTGAAACCAAAACAGGTGTCGGTGCATCACTGCACGCGAGTCCTGGGAAAGATGGTAGCTTCTTACGAAGCAATTCCCTTCGGCAGGTTCCATGCAAGGATCTTTCAGTGGGATCTGTTAGA
This sequence comes from Pseudophryne corroboree, assembly GCF_028390025.1. NCBI lineage: Eukaryota > Metazoa > Chordata > Amphibia > Anura > Myobatrachidae > Pseudophryne > Pseudophryne corroboree. The sequence continues at coordinate 562,556,339 of NC_086444.1, forward strand.
CAAGTGGTCCGGATCGCACCTTCAGATGCATCGGTTGATCGCACTGTCCCCGAGGGCCAGGGTGTCTCAGCTGTGGTGGCTGCAGAGTGCTCATCTTCTCGAGGGCCGCAGATTCGGCATTCAGGACTGGGTCCTGTTGACCACGGATGCAAGCCTCTGAGGTTGGGGGGCAGTCACTCAGGGAAGAAACTTCCAAGGACAGTGGTCGAGTCAGGAGACTTCCCTACACATAAATATTCTGGAACTAAGGGCCATTTACAATGCCCTGAGTCAAGCAGAACCCCTGCTTCAAAACCATGATGGCGTCCCGCCTCAACAAAAAGCTAAAAAGATATTGCGCCAGGTCAAGGGACCCTCAGGCGATAGCTGTGGACGCTCTAGTAAAACCGTGGGTGTACCAGTCGGTTTATGTGTTCCCTCCTCTTCCTCTCATACCAAAAGTACTGAGGATTATAAGAAAGAGAGGAGTAAGAACTATACTCATCGTTCCGAATTGGCCAAGAAGAACTTGGTATCCGGAACTACAAGAAATGATCTCAGAGGACCCTTGGCCTCTGCCGCTCCGACAGGACCTGCTACAGCAGGGGCCCTGTCTATTCCAAGACTTACCGCGGCTGCGTTTGACGGCATGGCGGTTGAACGCCGGATCCTAATGGAAAAGGGCATTCCAGATGAAGTCATTCCTACGCTGATTAAAGCTAGGAAGGATGTGACAGCATATGGCGAAAATATGTTGCTTGGTGTGAGGCCAGGAAGGCCCCAACAGAGGTATTTCAGCTGGGTCGATTGCTGCACTTCCTACGGTCAGGAGTGACTATGGGCCTAAAATTGGGATCCATTAAAGTCCAGATTTCGGCCCTGTCTATTTTCTTTCAAAAAGAACTGGCTTCACTGCCTGAAGTTCAGACGTTTGTTAAGGGAGTGCTGCATATTCAGCCCCCTTTTGTGCCTCCAGTGGCACCTTGGGATCTCAACGTTGTGTTGGATTTCCTAAAATCACATTGGTTTGAGCCACTTCAGACCGTGGAGTTGAAGTATCTCACGTGGAAGGTAGTCATGCTGTTGGCCTTGGCCTCAGCTAGGCGTGTGTCAGAATTGGCGGCTTTGTCCTGTAAAAGCCCATATCTGATTTTCCATATGGACAGGGCAGAATTGAGGACTCGTCCCCAATTTCTCCCAAAGGTGGTATCAGCGTTTCATTTGAACCAACCTATTGTGGTGCCTGCGGCTACTCGGGACTTGGAGGATTCCAAGTTGCTGGACGTAGTCCGGGCTCTGAAAATCTATGTTTCCAGGACGGCTAGAGTCAGGAAAACCGACTCGCTGTTTATCCTGCATGCACCCAACAAGCTGGGTGCTCCTGCTTCTAAGCAGACTATTGCTCGCTGGATCTGTAGCACGATTCAACTTGCACATTCTGCGGCTGGACTGCCGCATCCTAAATCAGTAAAAGCCCATTCCACGAGGAAGGTGGGCTCTTCTTGGGCGGCTGCCCGAGGGGTCTCGGCTTTACAGCTTTGCCGAGCTGCTACTTGGTCGGGATCAAACACTTTTGCAAAATTCTACAAGTTTGATACCCTGGCTGAGGAGGACCTTGAGTTTGCTCATTCGGTGCTGCAGAGTCATCCGCACTCTCCCGCCCGTTTGGGAGCTTTGGTATAATCCCCATGGTCCTTACGGAGAACCCAGCATCCACTAGGACGTCAGAGAAAATAAGAATTTACTCACCGGTAATTCTATTTCTCGTAGTCCGTAGTGGATGCTGGGAGCCCGTCCCAAGTGCGGACTTTCTGCAATACATGTATATAGTTATTGCTTAACTATAGGGTTTTGTTATGAGCCATCTGTTAAATGAGGCTCAGTTGTTGTTCATACTGTTAACTGGGTATAGTTATCACAAGTTGTACAGTGTGATTGGTGTGGCTGGTATGTGTCTTACCCTGGATTCCAAATCCTTTCCTAGTAATGTCAGCTCTTCCGGGCACAGTTTCCCTAACTGAGGTCTGGAGGAGGGGCATAGAGGGAGGAGCCAGTGCACACCAGATATAGTACCTAATCTTTCTTTTAAGAGTGCCCAGTCTCCTGCGGAGCCCGTCTATTCCCCATAGTCCTTACGGAGTACCCAGCATCCACTACGGACTACGAGAAATAGAATTACCGGTGAGTAAATTCTTATTTTTTCTGTTCACCTTTACTCTTGTTTAGTTCTGGAAACTGTGTGTGAAGATCAGCAGCATTTACATAATGTTAAGGGAAGTATATTTAGGGTGCTTAACCCTTTACAGCTGGGGCCAGTGTTGGTGTAGACGTCCTTTTGTTAGATAGTGCTGTTAGTTCTGTTCTGCGCTCTATCATATACTGCACATAAAACAAGGATCATTTTTAGAAGCTTGCCTCAAAAATAGGCAAAAGACCATTCTAATTTCAATTTATAGGCAATTTACTTTTAAGCACCTTTTTTTTTTTCTTAATAGGAAAAATCTTCTGGGAAGAAAAGCTAAAAGTCTATGTAACAAATATCCTACTTTACCTTATACTATATGACTAATATTTATTAAAACACTGATTGCAGTTTACTTATGGCTCCCAAAGTTACTTTACTGCCATACAACATTGATGTGGTAGCACTTACTCTCGTCCATAAATAAAATGAGGATCCCCGAGTAGGATTAGTCAGGCTAGAATAGGTTAACTTGACTAGACTAGCCATAATAGCCATTAAATTGAGTGGGGGTAATTGACCCCCTGTGTCTTTGAGTGGAACCTGACTGCCTTTCTTTTCTCTGTAGTCCTCTCATTTCCTCTCCTCATGAGTGTACTTGAAGAGTGTGCATTCAATACTATAGCAAGGACCCAAATAAATCTGTAATTGCGTTCTGCAGGTAGCAAACAGTGTTTATTACTTTTTCTTGTTTTTCCATAAAATTCAGCAGCACTTTACTCTGAGAACCAGTCAGAAGACTGAGAATTCATACATTGAACTCTATATATCATCTACATGCCCCTGCCACGTAGGAAGGCATTATTAATCCTACTTGCCTACTCTCCGTAATGACCTGTAGGCTCCCAAAAATTGGGTGGTGCTCCTGTCCCCCCGACGCAGTCGACAAGTCTCCCAGATTGCCCGCACCCCGCCATACAGCCACCCACTTACCCGGGTAGCCAATGACGAGATTCGTGCTGAATCGTGTCATTGTAGCCACGCCCCCCACATCTCCCATTGCTGTGCCGACCTGACTGCCTCCTCCCAGAAGGACCAACCAGAAAGTCGGCAGCTATGCATTATTTTATTTATCTTTATAGTCTTTTTACTTGTCTTTGACTCATTTATTAAGTTACTGTAGCTAAGGTTGATGCAAGCGTGGGTTTTGAGACCTAATCACCTGATACATGCAGCACTAGATTGTCTATGTATGGCCTCAGCTACATCTGTCTTTAATTGCGTTCCCCTTGCTTCTGATCTTGCAGTGCCACAAAGTATGCTCCCACTGCACAAACAGTCTGTTTGTGGAGACGAAACTAAATAGTATTTTTTAAATCTTTTTTCAGTATATAAAAAAAATTGCAATATTCTGTTTATTAGATACTATTTATTAAATAGTACATTTTGAATTTAGAATTCCTGGTTCACACTGTTGGTGAGTCATTGCAAGCAAGTGGCAGGGCTAAAAGCATTAGCATAATCATTTTACAGAAAATAAAAATGGTAACAGTAAAACCGATTCCTCTGCTTCTGCGATGTTGGGTGCTCCTCTGCTCAAGCACTGTACTGTGTTTGTAAAGATGTGCATCTACTGGCATCAGTAATATATATGGCCATATATATTTGGACACTGACAACATTTTAATAATTTTGGCTCTGTTAGTCACCACAATGGATTTGCAATTAAACAATGGCGATGCAATAGAAGTAAAGACTTTCATAATTCAGGGGTTTGAACAAAAATATCATGTGAAACGTTTAGAAATTGCAAACATTTTATACACAGTCCAATGTAATTGGACAAAGTAACGTAATTATATATAAAATGTTAATTTTTAAAACTTTGTTGAGAATCCTTTGCAGGTAATGATTGCCTGAAGTCTAGAACCCATACACCTCACTAAATGCTGGGTTTCCTCCCTTGTTATACTTTGCCAGGCCTTTACTGCAGATGTATTTAGTTGTTATTGGCTTGTGATTCTTATGGTGGGTACACACTAGGCGATTTTGTAAAACAATATCACTCATTATTACCCTTCTGAGCGATATTGTTTACATTATCCCGCAGTGTGTATGATGCCAGCGATGCCTAATGCACGCTTAACGACCCCCGCTGTTTGCTGTACATGCAACTCAATCTAACTATATCGTCAAATGCGGCATGACGTCACTGTGCGATATCGCATTGTGTGTATGCACTATGTCAGCGGTCCAGCCCAGGAGGGAATACACTATGCGATCTCACTCATGGAGCATATCACATAGTGTGTACCCACCTTTACTGCCTTTTAGTTCTGTCTTCAGCAAGTGAAATGCCTGCTCGATCAGGTGATTGACTGTGCCATTGCAGAATATTGCACTTCTTTGTCTTAAAAAATATGAATCCAATATTTCATATTCAATACCCTTACAATAAAAACACAATAAATAACATATAAAACACAAGTATTAAAGGGAAATATTGTCCCTCAAAACACAGCAAATAGCCGTAATTGATGAGACATATATATAAACATGAACCCATTCAATGGCATTGGAAAGCAAGATGTTAATGTAATGGGATCAAATGGTAATTATTGTATCCACAACTAATCACTGCCGATTTTCGCAGCGATCAGTTAAAAAAACGGCAAAACTGCGCACGCCTATGCACCACAATGCGCAGGCGCGTCGTACGGGTACAAACAGCATCGTTGCTGTGCAGTGCTTCTAGTAAAGAATCCATTCACACAACCGATCGCAAGGAGATTGTCAGGAAGAAGGCGTTTATGGGTGTCAACTGACCGTTTTCTGGGAGTTGTAGGGAAAACGCAGGCGTGTCCAGACGTTTGCGGGGCGGGTGTCTGACATCAATTCCGGGACCGGAGAGGCTGAAGTGATCGCAAAAGCTGAGTAAGGTCAGACCTACTCAGAAACGGCAAAACACTTTTTCGTGCCGCTCAGCTGCACATGTGATCGCACACTTGCAAAGAGAAAATGCACTCCCCCGTGGACGGCAACTATGCGTTTGCGCGGCTGCAAAAAGTAGCTAGCGAGCGATCAACTCGGAATGAGGGCCAATGTGTATTGCAGAGGATGCAGGGTTTATGAAGCAGCTGCTTGATTAACCTACAAGAGGTTATTTAGTTAAACGGGTATATTTCCCAACACAGTCAGTCCATGAACAATAGTGTGTCTGGCAGCGTTGGGTTGCTCTCATTAGTTAATCCGGTGTAAAATCCGCAGCCACTTAGGGGTATTCAGGAGGCGGAATATAATTATTTCCAGCGTATAGGTATACTTACTAGTGTGAAGCTGTCTGCACAGCCGTCCGCCTACCGCTGTATACCAGGGTTGCTTTCGCGGTATGTTTTGGGTCATTGTCCATCTGTACTGTGCCGTCCAATCAACTTTGCAGACTTTGCCTGAATCTGAGCAGACAGTATATCCCTATACACTTCATAATTCCTCCAGCTGCTTCTGTCTTTTGTCACATCATCAATAAACACTAGTGACCTAGTGCCATTGGAAGCCATAAATCCCTATAAAACCACTGCTGTCTCTACCTACTAAATTTCCCCGCTGTCTAATGTTTCACTTACATAGAAGCTGGATAGCGTGTTTCACTTACATAGAAGCTGTTGCTGTGAATTCACAACACGTGGTCAAAAAAGCTCTCAATGCAGGTGAAAGAGTCCATCCTATGGCTGCGAAAACAAGAAAAATCCATCAGAGATAACGGGAACCTTAGGAGTGGCCAACATGAACTCTGCAACACAAAATTGCCTGGATGTCCACGGAGAAACCTCTCCACAACCTCCAGCCTAGTGTAGAACACTCTCCACAAGGTAGGCATATCATTATAGAAATCTACCATAAAGAGAACTTCACGAGAGCAAATACATAGAGTTCACCACAAGGTGCAAACCATTCATAACCAGCCTCAAAAATAGAGAGGTCGGATTAGATGTTGCCAAGTAAAACATCTAAAAAAGCCAGCTCAGTTCTGGAACAAGATTCTTTGCACAGATGAAACTAAGGTCAACCTGTACCAGAATGTTGGCAAGGAAAAAAAGTATGTAGAATGCTTGGACTGGCTCATTATCTGAAGCATACCACATCTTATGTAATCCACGGTGGAGGCAGTGTGATGGCATGTTCTTGCATGGCTTCCAATAGCACTGGGTCACTAGTTTTTATTGATGATATGACACAAGCAGTCGGATTAATTCTAAAGTGTATATAGAGATGATTTTGGCACCTATTCAGCCAAATCTAGCAAAGTTGATTAGATGGAGCTTCACGGTACAGATGTAAAATGACCATAAAAGTACTGCGAAAGCAACACAGGAGCTTATTAAGGTAAAGAAGAGGAATATTTTGCAATGGCCAAGTCAGTCAACTGATCTTAACCCGATTAAGCATGGTCGTATTATACTTGCTGAAGACAAAATGAAAGGTGTAAAGACCCACGAACAAACAAATGAAGACCTCTGCATTAAAGTCCTGGTAAAGCATAACAAAGGAGGCATAGGCGTGCGCAGCTAATTATATTAGGGGTTCACCACCGAAGGGGCGTGTCTAGCACCGCCTTTTGGGCATGTCTAGCACCGCCCAGGGACATGTCTAGCACTATTTTACATTCTCTCAGTAAAATCACATGGCTTAATCACATTACTCCAAACAGTATGAGCCAAAATTTACATTACGCCACACAGTATGAGCCTAAATTCACATTACGCCACACAGTATGAGCCTAAATTCACATTACACCACACAGTATGAGCCGAAGGTCACATTACACCACACAGAATGAGCCGAAATTTACATTACGACACACAGTATGAGCCTAAATTCACATTACGCCACACGGTATGAGCCTAAATTCACATTACGCCACATGGTATGAGCCGAAGGTCACATTACACCACACAGAATGAGCCGAATTTCACATTACACCACACAGTATGAAAACTAAATGGTTCAGGTTGTCTGCGCTAGAATATACCATACATAGTATATTATTACCACTTCTATAAGGCAGGTATATATGCTACCTCTAATAGTAATGATGGTCACTACAGGGCAACAATAAACCCTTCTTCATACTAAGACCTCCAATTCTTAGAGACACAGTTTGATACAATATCACACTCCCGTTCTGACACAGTAACAATTATGTGACCACGCAGGTGTTACAATGTTTCTCCTTTCTGTCTAGGTCTGGCTGATAATGCAGTGAGATTTTCCCCTTTTAACTTGGCTGATGGGCCGACACTTACTTCAGTGTTCTCACCCGCAGTCATCAAAAGGTATCTTTATCGTGAGCCCAACGATCTCTGCAATCTGTGCTGAATGGCAATTACAACTTACATTAGAGTTCAGTCTCGCGTACTTCAAAAGGTATCTTTATGGTCCCCCACTTCTTATCAGAGAAAGACGTGTAGCATCGGTCCAAAGGGAACAGGTTTATTAAACCAAACACCAGTTAAAATACAGGTATGCTGAGACAGTCACTTGCAGGGAGATGTAGTGCAAAGCGTCCTTTCCGGTCTCTGTTCGTGCTGCAGCTCACGATCGGTGCCGGGCGGATAGATGTCAAGCAGCGGCTTCGCCTTCCCTTCAGTGATACTCTCAGCTCCCGGTATACAGACGGCCTCAACGCGTTTCGGATAGTTCTCTATCCTTCCTCAAGAGATGATCATCTCTTGAGGAAGGATAGAGAACTATCCGAAACGCATTGAGGCCGTCTGTATACCGGGAGCTGAGAGTATCACTGAAGGGAAGGCGAAGCCGCTGCTTGACATCTATCCGCCCGGCACCGATCGTGAGCTGCAGCACGAACAGAGACCGGAAAGGACGCTTTGCACTACATCTCCCTGCAAGTGACTGTCTCAGCATACCTGTATTTTAACTGGTGTTTGGTTTAATAAACCTGTTCCCTTTGGACCGATGCTACACGTCTTTCTCTGATAAGAAGTGGGGGACCATAAAGATACCTTTTGAAGCACGCGAGACTGAACTCTAATGTAAGTTGTAATTGCCATTTAGCACAGATTGCAGAGATAGTTGGGCTCACGATAAAGATACCTTTTGATGACTGCGGGTGAGAACACTGAAGTAAGTGTCGGCCCATCAGCCAAGTTAAAAGGGGAAAATCTCACTGCATTATCAGCCAGACCTAGACAGAAAGGAGAAACATTGTAACACCTGCGTGGTCACATAATTGTTACTGTGTCAGAACGGGAGTGTGATATTGTATCAAACTGTCTCTAAGAATTGGAGGTCTTAGTATGAAGAAGGGTTTATTGTTGCCCTGTAGTGACCATCATTACTATTAGAGGTAGCATATATACCTGCCTTATAGAAGTGGTAATAATATACTATGTATGGTATATTCTAGCGCAGACAACCTGAACCATTTAGTTTTCATGCTGTTTTAACTGCGGGTAAAGGTGTAACCCGATCAGGTTGTCAGCTGCATTGATTAGAAGCGCAGGTTGGAAACATTCCATTTTCTCAGATTTGTAAACCACACAGTATGAGCCTAATGTCACATTACACCACACAGAATGAGCCGAAGGTCACATTACACCACACAGTATGAGCCGAATGTCACATTACACCACACAGTATGAGCCGAAGGTCACATTACACCACACACTATGAGCCGAAATTAACATTACGCCACATGGTATGAGCAACATATATAATAATCCTTTAATAAATATGTACATACCCCCTATACCCCCCCCCCCACACTGATTGTTGGCCTCACCTCCAGCAGTGCTGAGGAGGCCAACAATTAGTGTTTATGGGTTCCTGACAGTGCTGCTGCTGGAGGTGAGGCCAACAATCAGCGTGTGTGTGTGTGTGTGGGGGGGGGGGGGGGTAAGGTTGCGTGCCAGGACAGTGCTGCGGGAAGTGAGGCCAACACTGGCAGTCGCATCCCCCATAAACAAGCCAGATAACCCCCCCCCGCCGCAGCTGCACGCACTTTAAAGACATCTGGCAGCCGCGATACTCACTGACAGGCTAATAGCTTCAGTGAGTCTCCGTCCTGCTGCCTGCTTCGATCGGCTGCAGCGCACCTCAAAACGGACCTCTCCGCTCTGTATGGCTGGGAGCGGGAAGGATCTCCTTCTCCTCTACGCTCTACGGCAGCCCGGGCCGTCTCCGTCTCCTGGTCTCCGTGCGCTGCTGGTCACATGCAGCAGGAAAGGAGGAAGGAGGGGGCTGCATTGACTGTGTGCAGGCGTGTGGGGGGTGCCAAACATTAGGGGGTGCCTGTGCGCAAGGAGGAAACCCAGCATCTGGTGATGTACAATGGATTCTCAACAAAGTATTAAAAAAATTAACATTTTATTTATGATTATGTTTGTCTAATTACATTTGAGCGTCTGAAAATAGGGGACTGTGAATTAAAAATGGTTGCAATTCCTAAACGTTTCATACAATATTTTTGTTCAACTCCTTGAATTAAAGTTGAAAGTCTGCACTTCAATTTCATCTCCATTGTTTAATTTTAAATCCATTGTTCTATCTATAACCTTTAGCAGAGTGTTGGTGTATATCAATATGCTGGCTCAGTGGCAGAAGTTATGAGTGGTGGGCTCAGGTGCAAAAATATACTATGGTCCCCCCTCCTGTCCCCCCCCCCCCCTAAGTTCATAATATGCCACATGCCAGTGGGTGACAGGGAGAGGCAGATGATGATAGGAAGAAGCAGTGGATGGCAGAGACAGGCACAGAGTGACAGGGAGAGGTAACGGAGTCTGACTTTGCACAAAATGGTTGTGCAGTGGTCTCAGGGAAAACTCATTGCTGGTCTGGGTAGCAGTGGGCCCCTTAGTCCCCAGTGGCCCTGGTGCAATGTACCTGCTGCACCAATGGTAGTTCCGCCCCCGTGCTGCCTTCCATATCTCTACTGCTGACGTTTCTGGTAAAGTTGTGCATAGCGAATCCCTGAAACACTTCCAAACATTACTGTAAACAGGTATATAATGGAGTGCATTACATGTCCAACATGTACAAATCTAAGGGCACTAAACTGTTGACCGAAATAAACACTGTGAGAGTGATGGACAATGTTGTTGTTAAAGTATTAATTACAGATATCAAGTTTGTTTTAATGCCAGAGAGACCTTCTTTCTGCTAATGATTGTTCAATAGCAGTATAAGGTTTCATTTGTACACACTTGGCATTAACACAATGGGGTATATTTACTAAGGTCCCGATTTTGACCGAGATGACGTTTTTTCTTCAAAGTGTAATTTCGGGAATTTACTAAGCAAAAATCTCGGCAGTGATGAGGGCATTCGTAATATTTTGGAAGTCCTAGGAAAAAATTACGAATCAATACACCATCGGTCAAATACGCCTGCAATTTGGTAGAAATCGGTCATTTACTAAAAAGTGCAAATCACAAACACTGCCGACAATAGCCAAACACTGCCGTGCTGAAATACAATTCGTGAAAAAGTGCTAAAAAAAAACAGACCTGCTTTTTTATCCCGTGTTTGGATAGGCATGCAAGGATCCATGAGATCCGTGCATGTTTTTCAGTGGGAAGGGGTGGGAAAGTGTTATTTAAAAAAAAAAAAAATGCGTGGGGTCCCCCCTCCTAAGCCAAACCAGCCTCGGGCTCTTTGAGCCGGCCCTGGTTGCAAAAATATGGGGGGGGAAATGCCAGGGGTTCCCCCATATTTAAACAACCAGCACCGGGCTCTGCGCCTGGTCCTGGTTCCAAAAATACGGGGGACAAAAAGCGTAGGGGTCCCCCGTATTTCTGAAACCAGCACCGGGCTTCACTAGCCAGATACATAATGCCACAGCCGGGGGACACTTTTATCTAGGTCCCTGCGGCCCTGGCATTACATAACCAAGTAGTCACCCCTGGCCGGGGTACCCTGGAGGAGTGGGGACCCCTTCAATCAAGGGGTCCCTTCCCCTCCAGCCACTCAAGGACCAGGGGTGAAGCCCGAGGCTGTCCCCCCCCATCCAAGGGCTGCTGATGGGAGGCTGATAGCCTTTTTGTCAAAAAATGAATATTGTTTTTAGTAGCAGTACTACAAGTCCCAGCAAGCCTCCCCCGCAAGCTGGTACTTGGAGAACCACAAGTACCAGCATGCGGTGGAAAACCGGGCCCGCTGGTACCTGTAGTACTACTACTAAAAAAATACCCCAATAAAAACATAAGACACACACCTTGAAAGTAAAACTTTAATACATACATCCACACCTCCATATACACATACTTACCTATGTTCACACGAGGGTCGGTCCTCTTCTCCATGTAGAATCCATGGTGTACCTGTTGAAAAAAATTATACTCACAAAATCCAGTGTAGATGGCTCCTCTTTTAATCCATTTGTAATCCAGGTACTTGGCAAAATAACAAAACGGACACCCGACCTCGCACTGAAAGGGGCCCCATGTTTTCACATGGGACCCCTTTCCCTGAATGCCAGAAACCCCCTCTGACTTATGTCTAAGAGGGTTCCATCAGCCAATCAGGGAGTGCCACGTTGTGGCACCCTCCTGATTGGCTGTGTGCTCCTGTACTGTATGACAGGCAGCACACAGCAGTGTTACAATGTAGCGCCTATGCGCTCCATTGTAACCAATGGTGGGAACTTTGTGGTCAGCGGTTGTCCGAAAGTAACCTCACCGCTGACCACAAAGTTCCCACCATTGGTTACAATGGAGCGCATAGGCGCTACATTGTAACACTGCCGTGTGCTGCCTGTCATACAGTACAGGAGCACACAGCCAATCAGGAGGGTGCCACAATGTGGCGCTCCCTGATTGGCTGATGGAACCGTCTTAGACATAAGTCAGAGGGGGTTTCTGGCATTCGGGGAAAGGGGTCCCATGTGAAAACATGGGGCCCCTTTCAGTGCGAGGTCGGGTGTCCGTTTTTTTATTTTGCCAAGTACCTGGATTACAAATGGATTAAAAGAGGAGCCATCTACACTGGATTTTGTGAGTACAATTTTTTCAACAGGTACCCCATGGATTCTACATGGAGAAGAGGACCGACCCTCGTGTGAACATAGGTAAGTATGTGTATATGGAGGTGTGGATGTATGTATTAAAGTTATACTTTCAAGGTGTGTGTCTTATGTTTTTATTGGGGTATTTTTTTAGTAGCAGTACTACAGGTACCAGCGGGCCCGGTTTTCCTCCGCATGCTGGTACTTGTGGTTCTCCAAGTACCAGCTTGCGGGGGAGGCTTGCTGGGACTTGTAGTACTGCTACTAAAAACAATATTCATTTTTTGACAAAAAGGCTATCAGCCTCCCATCCGCAGCCCTTGGATGGGGGGGACAGCCTCGGGCTTCACCCCTGGTCCTTGGGTGGCTGGAGGGGGGGGGGACCCCTTGATTGAAGGGGTCCCCACTCCTCCAGGGTACCTCGGCCAGGGGTGACTAGTTGGTTATGTAATGCCAGGGCCGCAGGGACCTAGATAAAAGTGTCCCCCGGCTGTGGCATTATGTATCTGGCTAGTGAAGCCCGGTGCTGGTTTCAGAAATACGGGGGACCCCTACGCTTTTTGTCCCCCGTATTTTTGGAATAAGGACCAGGCGCAGAGCCCGGTGCTGGTTGCTTAAATATGGGGGAACCCCTGACATTTTTCCCCCCATATTTTTTTCAACCAGGACCGGCTCAAAGAGCCCGAGGCTGGTTTGGCTTAGGAGGGGGGGACCCCACGCAATTTTTTGGGATTTTAACACTGATTACAATTTTTAAAAAGGTGCACAATGAAGCTCAGCACGGATCTCTCAGATCCGGCCGAGATTCATTGTATTAAAGTCGGCAGTGTTTTACAAGTCACTCACGTAAAACACTGCCTAAAAAAACGAATGACATCGACATCGGTAAATCCGAAAATGCAGAATATGACAGCTTAGTAAATTAGTCGTAATAAATTCAAAAAGTTGCAACTTTACAGTTTCGATGTCATTCGTGATTGAACTTTGACCTCAAGCGGGAAAATACGAATTTTAGTAAATATACCCCAATGAATATATACTGCATGTGTATATACATTGTTAGCGCTACTGGACCACAGTAAGATGAGGTTTATGGAAGCCATGCAGTGCATATTGCATCCTGCACTAAGGGGGTAATTCAGAGTTGATTGCAGCAGCAAATTTGTTAGCAGTTGGGCAAAACAATGTTCTCTGCAGGTGGGGCAGATGTAACATGTGCAGAGAGAGTTAGATTTGGGTGGGGTGTGTTCAAACTGAAATCTAAATTGCAGTGTAAAAATAAAGCCGCCAGTATTTACCCTGCACAGAAACAATATAACCCACCCAAATCTAACTCTCTCTGCAAATGTTATATCTTCCCCCCCTGCAGTGCACATGGTTTTGCCCAGCTGCTAACAAATTTGCTGCTGCGGTCAACTCTGAATTACTTCAAAGTACTTTCTTAGGCAGGGTCGTCTAATTTGCTCAAAACTGGACACATTTAATAAACGGTTGCTTGTGGAAGTAACCTATATCTATAAATGAATCAATACATTTGGGTTTCTATTTAAATGGTTAGCTCTTTTCTGTAAATACTTTCATACATACACACACAAACAAACAATATATGCAATATAATTGTATCATTTTACTTAAAATAATAAATGCAATTTTTCCATTTAGTATGCATAGTTTCAGCTATACCCTACAATATCTTAAAGGTTTCACAGCAAAGTTTGTCTGCACATGTCTCATCTCATTTTAATATAGCATGTCATAAAAGAATATACACAAGTGGTTCTCAACTCTGTCCTCAGGACCCCAAACCGTTCATGTTTTCCAGGCCGCCTGTGGATCTTTAAAATGTGATAGTTGGTGATACACCGTGCACCTGCTAGATGATCTGTTAGGGGTCCTGAGGACCGAGTTTGGAAACCACTGATGTACATTGTTTTATGATAATTGTGGTCCATGGATTTCTATGATGCTGGCTGTGGTTCTGTCGCGTACAGTTACCTGCTGTACATCAGACATCACAAAGACATCACTGGAATCCCCAGTAAAACATTTTATAAAAGAAATCTCCTTCATCAAAGGTCATAAAGGAATTCCCTGTCTCTAGATTTGGTGTCGTTAACGTAATGCTTGGTATCCACCTACAAGCACAGTAAAGAAGTTATCTTATATTGTACAGACTTCTCAGAAATGCATTTACACATGAGTCATAAGTAAATGTGTAGGAGGCTACTTTCATTTTAACTTTTTTTTTTAATTTTTTATCTTTTCTGTAACCTGATTCCCATTAAAGGCAATGACCACTTGAGGGTTGCACCTCAATTGCTGAAATGCAGAACTAAAATCTGCTATGCAGGTAACATTACAGCAGTTCCTTCTTAAGCATTGTGTGAATACATTGCATTAATATACGAGAAAAATGACCGTGAACAGGACTGCCATATATAGTGTACTGTATATAATTGTATTAGTTGTAACTCCAGACATGGATGTTAGGTGGTCCTTTACCCAAGCCTCATTCCCCTGTCCAATCATTTATTTAATTTTTTCCCATTGTATTTAACGATGATACTGAAACCTCTCTTAAGGTGCATACACACTTAGCGATAAATGAAACTACGTCGCTCATTTTGACCCTTGCTGAGCGACATCGTTTAATTTATCTCTAAGTGTGTATGCTGCCGCCGACGAACGATGCACGACCCTCATTGTCGGCTGTGCATGCAGCTCAATTTGGACTGCCGTCCAAAAACTGCTTGCACGGACCAGCCGCGGCGTGATGTCACTGAGCAATATGGTTGTTATATGGCTCAGTGTGTACACACTGCCAACTAACCGCCCCAGTAGGGTAGGGAACACAGTAGGCAACGTCGTTCATAGAGCACATCGCCTAGCGTGTATCCTTCTTAGCTCACTTGTATTCCAAAATAATGCACCTAAAGGCATGTTTTGTTTTTGAAAATGTCTGGACTGCCTCATTTTCCATGGCCCTAAACGTTGTTACAAAACACCTATTGTAATATTCCTGACAGTTGTCATAAGGATTGTAAAACGTGTTTCTCTGACGTCCTAGTGGATGCTGGGACTCCGTAAGGACCATGGGGAATAGCGGCTCCGCAGGAGACAGGGCACAAGAATAAAAGCTTTAGGATAAGGTCGTGTGCACTGGCTCCTCCCCCTATGACCCTCCTCCAAGCCTCAGTTAGATTTTTGTGCCCGAACGAGAAGGGTGCAGGCTAGGTGGCTCTCCTGAGCTGCTTAGAATAAAAGTGTATTTTAGGTTTTTTATTTTCAGTGAGTCCTGCTGGCAACAGGCTCACTGCATCGTGGGACTAAGGGGAGAAGAAACGGACTCACCTGCGTGCAGAGTGGATTGGGTTTCTTAGGCTACTGGACATTAGCTCCAGAGGGACGATCACAGGTTCAGCCTGGATGGGTCCCGGAGCCGCGCCGCCGGCCCCCTTACAGAGCCAGAAGAGCGAAGGGGTCCGGTGAAATCGGCGGCAGAAGACGATCCTGTCTTCAGACTAAGGTAGCGCACAGCACCGCAGCTGTGCGCCATTGCTCTCAGCACACTTCACACTCCGGTCACTGAGGGTGCAGGGCGCTGGGGGGGAGCGCCCTGAGACGCAATATAACAGATAATACCTTAGGTTGGCAAAAGAATACATCACATATAGCTCTTGGGCTATATGGATGTATTTTAACCCCTGCCATTTTTACAGAAAAGAGCGGGAGATAAGGACGTCGTGAAGGGGCGGAGCCTATCTCCTCAGCACACAAGCGCCATTTTCCCTCACAGCTCCGCTGGAAGGACGGCTCCCTGACTCTCCCCTGCAGACTTGCTACAGAATCAGGGTAAAAAAGAGAAGGGGGGGCACTATTGGCAGCTAAAAATTAAATAAACAGCAGTTATAAGGGAATAACACTTATATAAGGTTATCCCTGTATATATATATATAGCGCTTGGTGTGTGCTGGCAGACTCTCCCTCTGTCTCTCCAAAGGGCTTGTGGGGTCCTGTCCTCTATCAGAGCATTCCCGGTGTGTGTGCTGTGTGTCGGTACGTGTGTGTCGACATGTATGAGGAGGAAAATGATGTGGAGGCGGAGCAATTGCCTGGGTTAGTGATGTCACCCCCTAGGGTGTCGACACCTGACTGGATGATCGTATTTAAAGAATTAAGTGATAATGTCAGCACTTTGCAAAGAACGGTTGATGACATGAGACAGCCGGCAAATCAATTAGTGCCTGTCCAGGCGTCTCAGACACCGTCAGGGGCCCTAAAACGCCCGTTACCTCAGTGGGTCGACACAGACCCAGACACAGATACTGAGTCTAGTGTCGACGGTGAGGAGACAAACGTAATGTCCAGTAGGGCCACACGTTACATGATCACGGCAATGAAGGAGGCATTGAACATTTCTGACACTACAAGTGCCACAAAGAAGGGTATTATGTGGGGTGTGAAAAAACTACCAATAGTTTTCCCTGAGTCAGATGAGTTAAATGAGGTGTGTGATAAAGCGTGGGTTTCCCCCGACAAAAAACTGGTAATTTCTAAAAAATTATTGGCACTATATCCTTTCCCGTCAGAGGTTAGGACGCGTTGGGAAACACCCCCTAGGGTAGATAAGGCGCTCACACGTTTATCTAAACAAGTAGCGTTACCGTCTCCTGATACGGCCACCCTCAAGGAACCAGCAGATAGAAGGCTGGAAAATATTCTTAAAAGTATATACACACATACTGGTGTTATACTGCGACCAGCAATCGCTTCAGCCTGGATGTGCAGTGCTGGAGTCGCGTGGTCGGATTCCCTGACTGAAAATATTGATACCCTGGATAGGGACAATATACTGTTAACTATAGAGCATTTGAAGGATGCATTACTATATATGCGTGATGCACAGAGGGATATTTGCACCCTGGCATCAAGAGTAAGTGCTATGTCCATTTCTGCCAGAAGAGCGTTATGGACGCGACAGTGGTCAGGCGATGCGGATTCCAAACGACATATGGAAGTATTGCCGTATAAAGTGGAGGAGTTATTTGGGGCTGGTCTATCGGACCTTGTGGCCACGGCAACGGCTGGAAAATCCACCTTTTTACCCCAGGTCACTTCACATCAGCAGAAAAAGACACCGTCTTTTCAAACTCAGTCCTTTCGTTCCCATAAGTACAAGCGAGCTAAAGGCCATTCCTTCCTGCCCCGGGGCAGAGGAAGGGGAAAAAGACTGCACCATGCAGCCGCTTCCCAGGAGCAGAAGCCCTCCCCTGCTTCTGCCAAGTCTTCAGCATGACGCTGGGGCTTTACAAGCAGACTCAGACATGGTGGGGGCCCGTCTCAAGAATTTCAACGCGCAGTGGGCTCACTCGCAAGTGGACCCCTGGATTCTACAGGTAGTATCGCAGGGGTACAAACTGGAATTCGAGGCGTTTCCCCCTCGCCGGTTCCTGAAGTCTGCTCTACCAAAGTCTCCCTCCGACAGGGAGGCAGTTTTGGAAGCCATTCACAAGCTGTATTCCCAGCAGGTGATAATCAAGGTACCCCTCCTACAACAGGAAAAGGGGTATTATTCCACGCTGTTTGTGGTACCGAAGCCGGACGGCTCGGTGAGACCAATTTTAAATCTGAAATCCTTGAACACTTACATAAAGAGGTTCAAATTCAAGATGGAATCACTCAGAGCGGTGATAGCAAACCTGGAAGAAGGGGACTATATGGTGTCTCTGGACATCAAGGATGCTTATCTCCACGTCCCAATCTACCCGTCTCACCAAGGGTACCTCAGGTTTGTAGTACAAAACTGTCATTATCAGTTTCAGACGCTGCCGTTTGGGTTGTCCACGGCACCTCGGGTCTTTACCAAGGTAATGGCCGAAATGATGATTCTTCTTCGAAGAAAAGGCATCTTAATTATCCCTTACTTGGACGATCTCCTGATAAGGGCAAGGTCCAGGGAACAGTTAGAAGTCGGAGTAGCACTATCTCAGGTAGTGTTACGTCAGCACGGGTGGATCCTAAATATTCCAAAATCGCAGCTGATTCCTACGACACGTCTACTGTTCCTAGGAATGATTCTGGACACAGTCCAGAAAAAGGTGTTTCTCCCGGAGGAGAAGGCCAGGGAGTTATCCGAGCTAGTCAGGAACCTCCTAAAACCAGGCCAGGTGTCAGTGCATCAGTGCACGAGGGTCCTGGGAAAAATGGTGGCTTCTTACGAAGCGATTCCATTCGGAAGATTCCATGCAAGAACTTTTCAGTGGGATCTACTGGACAAATGGTCCGGATCGCATCTTCAGATGCATCAGCGGATAACCCTGTCGCCAAGGACAAGGGTGTCTCTTCTGTGGTGGCTGCAGAGTGCTCATCTACTAGAGGGCCGCAGATTTGGCATTCAGGATTGGATCCTGGTGACCACGGATGCAAGCCTGAGAGGCTGGGGAGCAGTCACACAGGGAAGAAATTTCCAGGGCTTGTGGTCAAGCATGGAAGCATCTCTTCATATAAACATTCTGGAACTAAGGGCCATTTACAATGCCCTAAGTCAAGCGAAACCCCTGCTTCAGGGTCAGGCGGTATTGATCCAATCGGACAACATCACGTCAGTCGCCCACGTAAACAGACAGGGCGGCACGAGAAGCAGGAGGGCAATGGCAGAAGCTGCAAGGATTCTTCGCTGGGCGGAAAATCATGTGATATCACTGTCAGCAGTCTTCATTCCGGGAGTGGACAACTGGGAAGCAGACTTCCTCAGCAGACACGACCTCCACCCGGGAGAGTGGGGACTTCACCCAGAAGTCTTCCACCTGATAGTAAACCGTTGGGAAGAACCAAAGGTGGACATGATGGCGTCCCGTCTAAACAAAAAACTAGACAGATATTGCGCCAGGTCAAGGGACCCTCAGGCAATAGCGGTGGACGCCCTGGTAACGCCGTGGGTGTACCAGTCAGTGTATGTGTTTTCTCCTCTGCCTCTCATACCAAAAGGTACTGAGAATCATAAGAAGGAGAGGAGTAAGAACTATACTCGTGGCTCCGGATTGGCCAAGAAGGACTTGGTACCCGAAACTTCAAGAGATGCTCACGGACGAACCGTGGCCTCTCCCTCTGAGAAAGGACCTGCTCCAGCAGGGGCCTTGTCTGTTCCAAGACTTACCGCGGCTGCGTTTGACGGCATGGCGGTTGAACGCCGGATCCTGAGGGAAAAAGGCATTCCAGATGAAGTCATACCTACCCTGGTCAAGGCCAGGAAGGACGTAACCGCAAAACATTATCACCGCATTTGGCGAAAATATGTTGCGTGGTGTGAGGCCAAGAAGGCCCCTACAGAGGAATTTCAACTGGGTCGTTTCCTCCATTTCCTGCAAACAGGACTATCTATGGGCCTAAAATTAGGGTCCATTAAGGTTCAAATTTCGGCCCTGTCGATTTTCTTCCAGAAAGAACTGGCTTCAATGCCTGAAGTTCAGACATTTGTAAAAGGGGTACTGCATATACAGCCTCCTTTTGTGCCTCCAGTGGCACCTTGGGATCTCAATGTTGTGTTGAGTTTTCTAAAGTCACATTGGTTTGAACCACTCACCACTGTGGACTTCAAATATCTCACATGGAAGGTGACGATGCTGTTAGCCCTGGCTTCAGCCAGGCGTGTGTCAGAATTGGCGGCTTTATCATATAAAAGTCCTTACTTAATTTTTCATTCTGACAGGGCAGAATTGAGGACTCGTCCTCAATTTCTACCTAAGGTGGTTTCTGCATTTCACATGAACCAACCTATTGTGGTACCTGCGGCTACTAGGGACTTGGAGGACTCCAAGTTGCTTGACGTTGTCAGGGCCCTGAAAATATATGTTTCCAGGACGGCTGGAGTCAGAAAATCTGACTCGCTGTTTATCCTGTATGCACCCAACAAGCTGGGTGCTCCTGCTTCTAAGCAGACGATTGCTCGTTGGATTTGTAGTAAAATTCAGCTTGCACATTCTGTGGCAGGCCTGCCACAGCCAAAATCGGTAAAAGCCCATTCCACAAGGAAAGTGGGCTCATCTTGGGCGGCTGCCCGAGGGGTCTCGGCTTTACAACTTTGCCGAGCAGCTACTTGGTCAGGGGCAAACACGTTTGCAAAATTCTACAAATTTGATACCCTGGCTGAGGAGGACCTGGAGTTCTCTCATTCGGTGCTGCAGAGTCATCCGCACTCTCCCGCCCGTTTGGGAGCTTTGGTATAATCCCCATGGTCCTTACGGAGTCCCAGCATCCACTAGGACGTCAGAGAAAATAAGATTTTACTTACCGATAAATCTATTTCTCGTAGTCCGTAGTGGATGCTGGGCGCCCATCCCAAGTGCGGATTGTCTGCAATACTTGTATATAGTTATTGTTACAAAAATTCGGGTTATTATTGTTGTTAACCATCTTTTCAGAGGCTCCTTTTCGTTTTATCATACTGTTAACTGGGTTCAGATCACAAGTTGTACGGTGTGATTGGTGTGGCTTATAGGAGTCTTACCCGGGATTCAATATCCTTCCTTATTATGTACGCTCGTCCGGGCACAGTATCCTAACTGAGGCTTGGAGGAGGGTCATAGGGGGAGGAGCCAGTGCACACCACCTGATCCTAAAGCTTTTATTCTTGTGCCCTGTCTCCTGCGGAGCCGCTATTCCCCATGGTCCTTACGGAGTCCCAGCATCCACTACGGACTACGAGAAATAGATTTATCGGTAAGTAAAATCTTATTTTCTCTAACGTCCTAGTGGATGCTGGGGACTCCGTAAGGACCATGGGGATAGACGGGGGCTCCACAGCAGACATGGGCACTTTAAGAAAGAGTTTAGGTTCTGGTGTGCACTGGCTCCTCCCTCTATGCCCCTCCTCCAGACCTCAGTTTGATACTGTGCCCAGACGAGCTGGGTGCTTTTTAGTGAGCTCTCCTTAGTTTGCTGAGAGAAAGTATTTTGTTAGGTTATTTTATTTTCAGGGAGCTCTGCTGGCAACAGACTCCCTGCATCGTGGGACTGAGGGGAGAGAAGCAGCCCTACTCTCTGAAGCTAGGTCCTGCTTCTTAGGCTACTGGACACCATTAGCTCCAGAGGGATCGGTACGCAGGATCTCACCCTCGCCGTCCGGTCCCGGAGTTGCGCCGCCGTCCCCCTCGCAGAGCCGGAAAACAGAAGCCGGGTGAGTATGAGAAGCAAAGAAGACTTCATAGGCGGCAGATGACTCCGTGTTCTTCACTGAGGTAACGCACAGCACTGCAGCTGTGCGCCATTGCTCCACACACCTACACATACTCCAGTCACTGTAAGGGTGCGGGGGGGGGGGGGGGGGGCGCCCTGGCCAGCATTTGGGAACTCTTTTGGCAAAGTTAAGCATATATACAGCTGGGCACTGTATATATGTATGAGCCCCCGCCCAAAAAATTGCATATTTAAGCGGGACAGAAGCCCGCCGCCGAGGGGGCGGGGCTTCTTCCTCAGCACTCATCAGCGCCATTTTTTCTCCACAGCTCCGCTGAGAGGAAGCTCCCCAGGCTCTCCCCTGCAGATACACGGTAGAAGAGGGTAAAAAGAGAGGGGGGGCACATAATTAGGCGCAAAAAGCAATATAAACAGCAGCTACTGGGTTAACATTAAGTTACTGTGTTATTCCTGGGTTTATAGCGCTGGGGTGTGTGCTGGCATACTCTCTCTCTGTCTCTCCAAAGGGCCTTGTGGCGGAACTGTCTTCAGAGAGGGCATTCCCTGTGTGTGTGGTGTGTCGGTACGCTTGTGTCGACATGTCTGATGAGGAAGGCTATGTGGAAGCAGAGCGGGAACAAATGAATGTGGTGTCTCCGCCGACGGCGCCGACACCTGATTGGATGGATATGTGGAAGGTTTTAAATGATAATGTTAATTCCTTGCATAAAATGTTAGAAAAAGCTGAAGCCTCGGGACAGTCCGGGTCCCAACCCGTGCCTGATCCTATGTCGCAGAGGCCGTCAGGGTCTCAGAAGCGCCCACTTTCCCAAACTGTTGACACAGATACCGACATGGATTCTGACTCCAGTGTCGATTACGATGATGCAAAGTTACAGCCAAAATTGGCTAAATCCATCCGTTATATGATTATAGCAATTAAGGATGTGTTGCACATCACAGAGGAAACCCCAGTCCCTGACAAGAGGGTGCATATGTATGGGGAAAAGAAGCCGGAGGTAGCCTTTCCCCCCTCACACGAGCTAAATGAGTTATGTGAAAAGGCTTGGGAATCTCCAGATAAAAAACTGCAGATTTCCAAAAGGATTCTTATGGCGTATCCTTTCCCGCCAACGGATAGGTTACGCTGGGAATTCTCCCCTAGGGTGGACAAAGCTTTAACACGCTTATCCAAGAAGGTAGCCCTGCCGTCACAGGATACGGCTACCCTCAAAGATGCTGCGGATCGCAAACAGGAGGTTACCCTGAAGTCCATTTATACACATTCAGGTACCTTACTGAGGCCGGCAATCGCGTCGGCCTGGGTGTGTAGTGCTGTAGCAGCATGGACGGATACCTTATCTGAGGAAATTGATACCTTAGACAAGGATACTGTATTGTTGACCCTGGGGCATATTAAAGACGCTGTCCTATATATGAGAGATGCTCAAAGAGACATTAGTCTACTGGGTTCTACAATAAATGCTATGTTGATTTCTGCCAGAAGGGTCCTGTGGACTCGGCAATGGACAGGTGATGCCGACTCAAAAAAGCATATGGAGGTTTTACCTTACAAGGGTGAGGATTGTTTGGGGAGGGTCTCTCGGACCTGGTCTCCACAGCTACAGCTGGAAAGTCAAATTTTTTGCCTTTTATTCCCTCACAGCCTAAGAGAGCACCGTATTATCAAATGCAGTCCTTTCGATCACAAAGAAACAAGAAAGTCCGAGGTGCGTCCTTTCTTGCCAGAGGCAGGGGCAGAGGTAAGAAGCTGCACAACACAGCTAGTTCCCAGGAACAAAAGTCCTCCCCGGCCTCTACAAAATCCACCGCATGACGCTGGGGCTCCACAGGCGGAGCTAGGCCCGGTGGGGGCACGTCTTCGAAATTTCAGCCACAAGTGGGTTCACTCCCAGGTGGATCCCTGGGCATAGAAATTGTGTCTCAGGGATACAAGCTGGAATTCGAAGAGATGCCCCCTCACCGATACCTCAAATCGGCCCTACCAGCTTCCCCCCACGAGAGGGAAATAGTGTTAACTGCAATTCACAAATTGTATCTTCAACAGGTGGTGGTCAAGGTTCCCCTCCTTTAACAGGGAAGGGGTTATTATTCGACCATGTTTGTAGTCCCGAAACCGGACGGTTCGGTCAGACCCATAATGGATTTCAAATCCCTGAACATATACCTGAAAAGGTTCAAGTTCAAGATGGAATCGCTGAGAGCGGTCATCGCAAGCCTGGAAGGGGGGGATTTTATGTTGTCTCTGGACATAAAGGATGCATACCTTCATGTCCCCATTTATCCACCTCATCAGGCGTACCTCAGATTTGTGGTACAGGATTGTCATTACCAATTTCAGACGTTGCCGTTTGGTCTCTCCACGGCACCGAGAATATTTACCAAGGTAATGGCGGAAATGATGGTACTCCTGCGGAAGCAAGGGGTCACCATTATCCCGTACTTGGACGATCTCCTCATAAAAGCGAGATCAAGAGAGGAGTTGCTGAACAGCGTCACACTTTCTCTGGAAGTGTTACGGCAACACGGCTGGATTCTGAATATTCCAAAGTCGCAGTTGGTTCCTACGACTCGTCTGCCTTTCCTGGGCGTGATTCTAGACACAGACCAGAAAAGGGTTTATCTCCCGATAGAGAAAGCTCAGGAACTCATGACACTTGTCAGGAACCTATTAAAACCAAAACAGGTGTCAGTACATCACTGCACCCGAGTCCTGGGAAAGATTGTGGCATCATACGAGGCCATTCCCTTCGGCAGATTCCATGCGAGGACCTTTCAATGGGACTTACTGGACAAGTGGTCCGGATCACATCTTCAGATGCATCAGTTAATCACCCTATCCCCCAGGGCCAGGGTGTCACTCCTGTGGTGGCTGCAGAGCGCTCACCTTCTCGAGGGCCGCAGATTCGGCATTCAGGACTGGGTCCTGGTGACCACGGACGCAAGCCTCCGAGGTTGGGGAGCAGTCACACAGGGAAGAAATTTCCAAGGTCTGTGGTCAAGTCAAGAGACTTGCCTTCACATCAACATCCTGGAACTAAGGGCCATGTAGAACGCCCTACGTCAAGCGGAGACCTTGCTTCGCGACCAACCGGTTCTGATTCAGTCAGACAACATCACCGCAGTGGCTCATGTAAACCGACAAGGCGGCACAAGGAGCAGGGTGGCGATGGCGGAAGCCACCAGAATTCTTCGCTGGGCAGAGAATCACGTAAGCGCACTGTCAGCAGTGTTCATCCCGGGAGTGGACAACTGGGAAGCAGACTTCCTCAGCAGACACGACCTCCACCTGGGAGAGTGGGGACTTCATCAGGAAGTCTTCGCACAGATTACAAGTCGGTGGGAACTGCCACAGGTGGACATGATGGCATCCCGCCTCAACAAAAAGCTACAGAGGTATTGCGCCAGGTCAAGAGACCCTCAGGCGATAGCTGTGGACGCCCTGGTGACACCGTGGGTGTTCCAGTCGGTCTATGTATTTCCTCCTCTTCCTCTCATACCCAAGGTGCTGAGGATAATAAGAAAAAGAGGAGTGAGAACAATCCTCATTGTTCCAGATTGGCCACGAAGGACTTGGTATCCAGATCTGCAAGAAATGCTCACAGAGGACCCGTGGCCTCTCCCTCTAAGACAGGACTTGTTGCAACAGGGGCCCTGTCTGTTCCAAGACTTACCGCGGCTGCGTTTGACAGCATGGCGGTTGAACGCCGGATCCTAGCAGAGAAAGGCATTCCGGATGAGGTCATTCCTACGCTGATAAAGGCTAGGAAGGACGTGACAGCTCAACATTATCACCGTATATGGCGAAAATATGTTGCTTGGTGTGAGGCCAGGAATGCTCCTACGGAGGATTTCCAGCTGGGCCGTTTCCTTCACTTCCTACAGTCCGGAGTGAATTTGGGCCTAAAATTGGGTTCCATTAAGGTCCAGATTTCGGCCCTATCCATTTTCTTTCAAAAGGAGTTGGCTTCTCTACCTGAAGTTCAGACGTTTGTAAATGGAGTGCTGCATATTCAGCCTCCTTTTGTGCCTCCAGTGGCACCTTGGGATCTTAACGTGGTGTTAAGTTTCCTGAAATCCCACTGGTTTGAACCACTTAAAACGGTGGAGTTGAAATATCTCACGTGGAAGGTGGTCATGCTATTAGCCTTGGCTTCGGCTAGGCGAGTGTCAGAGTTGGCGGCTTTGTCACATAAAAGCCCCTATCTGGTTTTTCATGTGGATAGAGCAGAATTGCGGACCCGTCCACAATTTCTGCCGAAAGTGGTTTCATCTTTTCATATAAACCAACCTATTGTGGTGCCTGTGGCTACTACTGACTTGGAGGATTCCGAGTTGCTTGATGTGGTCAGGGCTTTGAAGGTTTATGTAGCCAGAACGGCTAGGGTCAGGAAAACAGAGTCGTTGTTTATCCTGTATGCATCCAACAAGCTTGGTGCTCCTGCTTCAAAGCAAACTATTGCTCGCTGGATCTGTAACACGATTCAGCAGGCTCATTCTGCGGCTGGATTGCCGCTGCCAAAATCAGTTAAGGCCCATTCCACTAGGAAGGTGGGCTCTTCTTGGGCGGCTGCCCGAGGGGTCTCGGCACTACAGCTGTGCCGAGCTGCTACTTGGTCGGGGTCAAACACCTTTGCAAAGTTCTATAAGTTTGATACCCTGGCTGAGGAGGACCTCCTGTTTGCTCAATCGGTGCTGCAGAGTCATCCGCACTCTCCCGCCCGTTTGGGAGCTTTGGTATAATCCCCATGGTCCTTACGGAGTCCCAGCATCCTCTAGGACGTTAGAGAAAATAAGATTTTAAACCTACCGGTAAATCTTTTTCTCGTAGTCCGTAGAGGATGCTGGGCGCCCGTCCCAAGTGCGGACTACTTCTGCAAGACTTGTATATAGTTTTGCTTACATAAGGGTTATGTTATAGTTTTCATCGGTCTTGGACTGATGCTATGTTGTTTTCATACTGTAAACTGGTTAGTATATCACAAGTTATACGGTGTGATTGGTGTGGCTGGTATGAATCTTGCCGTTGGATTAACTAAAATCCTTTCCTCGTACTGTCAGTCTCCTCTGGGCACAGTTTTCTCTAACTGAGGTCTGGAGGAGGGGCATAGAGGGAGGAGCCAGTGCACACCCAGATCCAAAGTCTTTCTTAAAGTGCCCATGTCTCCTGCGGAGCCCGTCTATCCCCATGGTCCTTACGGAGTCCCAGCATCCTCTACGGACTACAAGAAAAAGATTTACCAGTAGGTTTAAAATCTTATTTTTTCTTGGAGCATTGTCCATTGTTCCTCCTTTAAAAGATCCTGTGCTGTGTGCTTTGGCATTTGTGTTGCTGCTTTGGCCCATTTGTACCCCTTTCACACAGAAAATGAAATTCCCAGGTGAAGAATTTCTACCCGGTAATTTGCCGGAAAACATGGTCCTTTTTCTGTGTGAAAGTGTCAACCCTGGTTTAAATTCCTGTGACTCCGTCCCAGGAATTTACCAGGGTCGGAGTCCCGAGAATTGCAACCCAGGGTGACCCTTTCACACAGACAAAATACCCGTTTTGAACCGCAAATTACTGGGTAGAAATTCTTGACCTGGTAATTTGCTTCTCTTTGGGAAAGGGGTGGGGGGTCAGGCAAAGACCGGCAAGACGACCTGGCACTGAAATGCCAGGTAATTGCCGGGATATCTGTCTGAAAAGGGTATTAATGTAGATTATGGTACACATAGGCTACCTGCAGATTTGGGATGAGGGAAGTTGCCTATAACTAAACATTTATAGGTGTTAAACTGAGTAAATGAGACATTAAATTATACCTCCGAATGTAGAAATCCAGTCTTAAATCTCCGCATTCCGAACATTCTAAATAAGTATTTTGTTATTGCAAAGTCTCTATCATGACGTAATCAGGTAAAGGAAAAATTTTGCTTTTATTAATCATTGCTTGGAACTGTGGAATGCAATTTATTCATTACATTTAACTACTTGGGATTTAAGACAGACCGTAACTGAAACATTAGAAGGAATACATACGAAATGCGAGTGGTAGGGAAGCCGGCGGTCCGACACAGCATCCTGTTGCACAGAATCCCTATAGGGATCAGTTAAGTATGTTTACCCTGCCCACTTACAACCCTAACCCTCCTCAGTGGTGCCTAAACCTGACCGTTCCTTCCCCACAGCCTAATCCTAACCATTCCCGGGCGTGCCTAACCCTCCCATCCCCGCAACCTAACACTTCCACCACAGCCTAACCTGTGATACTGAGTGATGAACTGTTTTCAAGATACACAGGTGCTGTCCCTTTCCCAGCATTCCATCAAATACACCTGTTAGAGCCAAGCACATAATAAGCTTCAGTAATGCTGGGAACTCCGTAAGGACCATGGGGAATAGCGGCTCCGCAGGAGACTGGGCACAAAAGTTTAGCTTTAGGACTACCTGGTGTGCACTGGCTCCTCCCCCTATGACCCTCCTCCAAGCCTCAGTTAGATTTTTGTGCCCGGCCGAGTAGGGTGCACACTAGGGGCTCTCCTGAGCTTCTTAGTGAAAGTTTAGTTAGTTTAGTTTTAGGTTTTTTATTTTCAGTGAGACCTGCTGGCAACAGGCTCACTGCATCGAGGGACTAAGGGGAGAAGAAGCGAACCTGCCTGCTTGCAGCCAGCTTGGGCTTCTTAGGCTACTGGACACCATTAGCTCCAGAGGGACCGAACACAGGCCCAGCCTCGGAGCTCGGTCCCAGAGCCGCGCCGCCGGCCCCCTTACAGAGCCAGAAGCAAGAAGAGGTCCGGAAAAATCGGCGGCAGAAGACATCAGTCTTCAACAAGGTAGCGCACAGCACTGCAGCTGTGCGCCATTGTTACTCAGGCACACTTCACACTTCGGTCACTGAGGGTGCAGGGCGCTAGGGGGGGGCGCCCTGAGCAGCAATGTAAACACCTTGGCTGGCATAAATACACCACATATAACCCCCAGGGCTATATGGATGTATTTTAACCCCTGCCATAACTCCGCCGATAAGGGGGCGGAGCCTATCTCCTCAGCACACGGGCGCCATTTTCCATCACAGCTCCGCTGGAAGGACGTCTCCCTGACTCTCCCCTGCAGTCCTGCTTCAGAATCAGGGTAAAAAAGAGAAGGGGGGGCATTTTTGGCAGCAAATAACGATAATAACAGCAGCTATAAGGGAATAACACTTATATAAGGTTATCCCTGTGTATATATATATATATATAGCGCTGGGTGTGTGTTGGCAGACTCTCCCTCTGTCTCCCCAAAGGGCTAGTGGGGTCCTGTCCTCTATCAGAGCATTCTCTGTGCGTGTGCTGTGTGTCGGTACGTTTGTGTCGACATGTATGAGGAGGAAAATGAGATGGAGGCGGAGCAATTGCCTATTATAGAGTTGTCACCCCTTAGGGAGTCGACACCTGAGTGGATGAGCTTATGGAAGGAATTGCGTGACAGTGTCAGCTCTTTACGACAGACAGTTGACGACATGAGACAGCCGGCTACTCAGCTTGTGCCTGTCCAGGGGTCTCAAACGCCATCAGGGGCTTTAAAACGCCCGTTACCTCAAATGGCAGACACAGACACGGATACTGACTCCAGTGTCGATGATGAGGAGACAAACGTGACTTCCACTAGGGCCACACGTTACATGATTGAAGCAATGAAAAATGTATTGCATATCTCTGATACAGGTTGAGTATCCCTTATCCAAAATGCTTGGGACCAGAGGAATTTTGTATATCGGATTTTTCCGTATTTTGGAATAATTGCATACCATAATGAGATATCATGGTGATGGGACCTAAATCTAAGCACAGAATGCATTTATGTTACATATACACCTTATACACACAGCCTGAAGGTCATTTTAGACAATATTTTTTATAACTTTGTGCATTGAACAAAGTGTGTGTACCTTCACACAATTCATTTATGTTTCATATACACCTTATACACACAGCCTAAAGGTCATTTAATACAATATTTTTTAATAACTTTGTGTATTAAACAAAGTTTGTGTACATTGAGCCATCAAAAACAAAAGTTTCACTATCTCACTCTCACTCCAAAAAGTCCGTATTTCGGAATATTCCGTATTTCGGAATATTTGGATATGGGATACTCAACCTGTAATACAAGTACCACTAAAAAGGGTATTATGTTTGGTGAGAAAAAACTGCCTGTAGTTTTTCCTGTATCCGAGGAATTAAATGAAGTGTGTGATGAGGCGTGGGTTTCCCCCGATAAAAAACTGATAATTCCTAAAAGGTTATTGGCATCGTACCCTTTCCCGCCAGAGGATAGGGCACGTTGGGAAACACCCCCTAGGGTGGATAAAGCGCTCACACGCTTGTCTAAACAGGTAGCACTACCCTCTCCTGATACGGCCGCCCTAAAGGAACCTGCTGATAGAAAGCTGGAGAATATCCTAAAATGTATATACACTCACACGGGTGTTATACTGCGACCAGCAATCGCCTCAGCCTGGATGTGCAGTGCGGGCCTGGCGTGGTCGGATTCCCTGACTGAAAATATTGATACCCTAGATAGGGACAGTATATTACTGACTATAGAACATTTGAAGGATGCATTTCTATATATGCGTGATGCACAGAGGGATATTTGCCGACTGGCATCAAGAGTTAGCGCGCTGTCCATTTCTGCAAGAAGAGGTTTATGGACGCGGCAGTGGTCAGTTGATGCGGATTCTAAAAGGCACATGGAAGTATTGCCTTATAAGGGGGAGGAGTTATTTGGGGTAGGTCTATCAGACCTGGTAGCCACGGCAGCTGCTGGAAAATCCACATTTTTACCCCAGGTAGCTTCTCAACCTAAGAAGACGCCGTATTATCAGGCGCAGTCCTTTCGGCCCCATAAGGGCAAGCGGGCAAAAGGCGCCTCATTTCTGCCCCGTGGCAGAGGGAGAGGAAAAAGGCTGCAACAGACAGCCAGTTCCCAGGAACAAAAGCCCTTTCCCGCCTCCGCAAAGTCCTCAGCATGACGCTGGGGCTTTACAAGCGGACTCAGGCACGGTGGGGGCCCGTCTCAAGAAGTTCAGTGCGCAGTGGGCCCACTCGCAAGTGGACCCCTGGATCCTTCAGGTGGTATCTCAGGGGTACAAATTTGAATTCGAGACGTCTCCCCTTCGCCGTTTTCTAAAGTCTGCTTTACCGACGTCTCCCTCAGACAGGGAGGCAGTATTGGAAGCCATTCACAAGCTATATTCCCAGCAGGTGATAATCAAGGTACCCCTCCTACAACAGGGAAAGGGGTACTATTCCACACTATTTGTGGTACCGAAGCCGGACGGCTCGGTGAGACCAATTTTAAACCTAAAATCCTTGAACACTTACATACAAAGGTTCAAATTCAAGATGGAGTCACTCAGAGCAGTGATTGCAAACCTGGAAGAAGGGGACTATATGGTGTCTCTGGACATCAAAGATGCTTACCTACATGTCCCAATTTACCCTTCTCACCAAGGGTACCTCAGGTTTGTGGTACAGAACTGTCACTATCAGTTTCAGACGCTGCCGTTTGGATTGTCCACGGCACCCCGGGTCTTTACCAAGGTAATGGCCGAAATGATGATACTCCTTCGAAGGAAGGGAGTTTTAGTTATCCCTTACTTGGACGATCTCCTGATAAGGGCAAGATCCAGGGAACAGTTGGAAGTCGGAGTAGCACTATCTCAGATAGTGCTGCGCCAGCACGGTTGGATTCTCAATATTCCAAAATCGCAGCTGATCCCGACGACACGACTTCTATTCCTAGGGATGATCCTGGACACAGTCCAGAAAAAGGTGTTTCTCCCGGAGGAGAAAGCCAGGGAGTTATCCGAACTAGTCAGAAATCTCCTAAAACCAGGCCAAGTCTCAGTGCATCAATGCACAAGGGTCCTGGGAAAGATGGTGGCTTCTTACGAAGCAATCCCATTCGGCAGATTCCACGCAAGAACCTTCCAGTGGGATCTGCTAGACAAATGGTCCGGGTCGCATCTTCAGATGCGTCAGCGGATAATCTTGTCACCAAGGACAAGGGTGTCTCTCCTGTGGTGGTTGCAGAGTGCTCATCTTCTAGAGGGCCGCAGATTCGGCATTCAGGACTGGGTCCTGGTGACCACGGATGCCAGCCTGAGAGGCTGGGGAGCAGTCACACAGGGAAGAATTTTCCAGGGCTTGTGGTCAAGCCTGGAGACATCACTTCACATAAATATCCTGGAGCTAAGGGCCATCTACAATGCTCTAAGCCTAGCAAGACCTCTGCTTCAAGGTCAGCCGGTGCTGATCCAGTCAGACAACATCACGGCAGTCGCCCACGTAAACAGACAGGGTGGCACAGGAAGCAGGAGGGCAATGGCAGAAGTTGCAAGGATTCTTCGCTGGGCGGAAAATCATGTGATAGCACTGTCAGCAGTGTTCATTCCGAGAGTGAACCGTTGGGAAAAACCAAAGGTGGACATGATGGCGTCCCGCCTCAACAAAAAACTAGACAGGTATTGCGCCAGGTCAAGGGACCCTCAGGCAATAGCTGTGGACGTTCTGGTAACACCGTGGGTGTACCAGTCAGTGTATGTGTTCCCTCCTCTGCCTCTCATACCCAAGGTACCGAGAATCATAAGAAGGAGAGGAGTAAGGACTATACTCGTGGCTCCGGATTGGCCAAGAAGGACTTGGTACCCGGAACTTCAAGAGATGCTCACAGAGGACCCGTGGCCTCTACCTCTAAGAAGGGACCTGCTCCAGCAGGTACCCTGTCTGTTCCAAGACTTACCGCGGCTGCGTTTGACGGCATGGTGGTTGAACGCCGGATCCTGAAGGAAAAAGGCATTCCGGATGAAGTCATCCCTACCCTGATCAAAGCCAGGGAGGATGTAACCGTACAGCATTATCACCGTATTTGGCGTAAATATGTTGCGTGGTGCGAGGCCAGGATGGCCCCTACAGAGGAATTTCAACTGGATCGTTTCCTGCATTTCCTGCAAACAGGACTGTCTATGGGCCTAAAATTAGGGTCCATTAAGGTTCAAATTTCGTCCCTGTTGATTTTCTTCCAGAAAGAACTGGCTTCAGTTCCTGAAGTTCAGACGTTTGTCAAGGGGGTACTGCATATACAGCCTCCTTTTGTGCCTCCAGTGGCACCTTGGGATCTCAATGTAGTTTTGGGGTTCCTAAAATCACATTGGTTTGAACCACTCACCACTGTGGACTTAAAATATCTCACATGGAAAGTGGTAATGCTGTTGGCCCTGGCTTCAGCCAGGCGTGTCTCAGAATTGGCGGCTTTATCCTATAAAAGCCCTTACCTAATTTTTCATACGGACAGGGCAGAATTGAGGACTCGTCCTCAATTTCTCCCTAAGGTGGTTTCAGCGTTTCACTTGAACCAGCCTATTGTGGTATCTGCGGCTACTAGGGACTTGGAGGACTCCAAGTTGCTGGACGTAGTCAGGGCCCTGAAAATATATGTTTCCAGGACGGCTGGAGTCAGAAAATCTGACTCGCTGTTTATCCTGTATGCACCCAACAAGCTGGGTGCTCCTGCTTCTAAGCAGACTATTGCTCGTTGGATTTGTAGTACAATTCAGCTTGCACATTCTGTGGCAGGCCTGCCACAGCCAAAATCTGTAAAAGCCCATTCCACAAGGAAGGTGGGCTCATCTTGGGCGGCTGCCCGAGGGGTCTCGGCTTTACAACTTTCCCGAGCAGCTACTTGGTCAGGGGCAAACACGTTTGCTAAATTCTACAAATTTGATACCCTGGCTGAGGAGGACCTGGAGTTCTCTCATTCGGTGCTGCAGAGTCATCCGCACTCTCCCGCCCGTTTGGGAGCTTTGGTATAATCCCCATGGTCCTTACGGAGTTCCCAGCATCCACTAGGACGTCAGAGAAAATAAGAATTTACTTACCGATAATTCTATTTCTCGTAGTCCGTAGTGGATGCTGGGCGCCCATCCCAAGTGCGGATTGTCTGCAATACTTGTACATAGTTATTGTTACAAAAATCGGGTTATTATTGTTGTGAGCGATCTTTTCAGAGGCTCCTCTGTTATCATGCTGTTAACTGGGTTCAGATCACAGGTTGTACGGTGTGATTGGTGTGGCTGGTATGAGTCTTACCCGGGATTCAAAATCCTTCCTTATTGTGTACGCTCGTCCGGGCACAGTATCCTAACTGAGGCTTGGAGGAGGGTCATAGGGGGAGGAGCCAGTGCACACCAGGTAGTCCTAAAGCTTTACTTTTGTGCCCAGTCTCCTGCGGAGCCGCTATTCCCCATGGTCCTTACGGAGTTCCCAGCATCCACTACGGACTACGAGAAATAGAATTATCGGTAAGTAAATTCTTATTATTATACTCGCCCTCCCTCCATTTAGCACTTTGTTAACGCCTTCTCCCCCAGGACGTTGTTACCTGATAATCAGTGGCTTGCTATTTTGTGACTGGGTTTTTGCCATTGAAATTTCAGAAGCCTGTATTGGCGTTAAGTATGCAGGGCAGACCCATGCTTGTTGCCAGAATATAAATAGGAGCCCATGGTTGTGGCAATAAAATAATACCAATTTTAGGTGTACAAAGTAGATGTCCGTATACAGAGTTGAGCCCATTTTGATGGCTATGATACCGTGCTCTGTGCATTTTGGGGACTCGTACTTAGGGCCTAATTCAGACCTGTTTGCTCGCTAGGGTTTTTTTTGCAGTCCTGCGTTCGCATAGTCGCCGGTGTATATTTTAGCTTCGCAAGTGTGCAAACACATGTGTAGCAGAGCTGTACAAACAGATTTTGTGCAGTCTCTGTGTGCAGTAGCCCAGGACTTACTCAGCCACTGCAAACACGTCAGCCTCTCCGGGACTGGAATTGACGTCAGGAACCCTCTTGACGATGTATGGAGACGCCTGCGTTTTCTAACCACTCCCAGAAAACGGTCAGTTGACACCCACAAAACGGCTTCTTCCTGTCAATCTCCTTGCGAACGCCAATGCGAATGGATTCTTCGCACAAACCCATCACTGAGCGGCGATCCGTTTTGTACCTGTGCAACGCACCTGCACATTGTGGCGCAGTTTAGACCTGATCGCCCACTGTATGAAAACGCAGCTTAGCGATCAGGTCTGAATTAGGCCCTTAATGCAGAGTTCACTTTAGTGGGCAGAATAAACTGCAGAACCCACTGTGGTGGGAAGTAAACAAAGCTGAAGTTTACTTGATCGCTTTAGACTTTAAAAAGAAATAAATGGAAAAAAAATATATATATACACGAGATGGAGAAACTGGCGGCACTCAAGGGGTCTAAACAGTTGAGTAAAAAAGCTACTGCAGACACAGTGTATACAATGGACGTTATACACTGTGTCTGCAGTGGCTTTTTAACTCAACTGTTTAGACCCCTTGAGTGCCGCCAGTTTCTTCATCTTGGCTGCATTTGCCTTTTGGAGGGCACCGGGGCGCGGTGTGTTTATTGGAGTGAGTGGCGGTCATGAAAGTGGATTATATACTTTATATATATATATATATATATATATATATATATATTCATTGTGTGTGTGTATTTATTTACATATCTCTCTCTCTCTATATATATATATATATATATATATATATATATATATATATTAATCATACAAATTCAGCACTCACCTAATATTAACACCTCATACTGTAATTCATCTGAATTTAGGGAATGTTGGTTGCAAAATACAGGTTGAGTATCCCATATCCAAATATTCCGAAATACGGAATATTCCGAAATACGGACTTTTTTGAGTGAGAGTGAGATAGTGAAACCTTCGTTTTTTGATGGCTCAATGTACACAAACTTTGTTTAATACACAAAGTTATTATACATATTGTATTAAATGACCTTCAGGATGTGTGTATAAGGTATATATGAAACATAAATGAATTGTGTGAATGTACACACATTTTGTTTAATGCACAAAGTTATAAAAAATATTGGCTAAAATTACCTTCAGGCTGTGTGTATAAGGTGTATATGATACATAAATGCATTCTGTGCTTAGAGTTAGGTTCCATCGCCATGATATCTCATTATGGTATGCAATTATTCCAAAATACGAAAAAATCCGATATCCAAAATACCTCTGGTCCCAAGCATTTTGGATAAGGGATACTCAACCTGTATTGCAATAGTTTGTTAAGCTCACCAGCCACTTCACGGCCATTCGCATCTGGTCTGTCCCTACACTGACTTTATAAAATCTGGGCATTGCTCTCAGGCATCTTTTGAATTTTAAATACACAGTATGCTTCTATCATGGGTTTAGGCCCTGTCTCACTCTTTTAAAGAGACAGGAACCACACCCAAGCATATCAGTTAATAAACACCTGGGGAATTTCTTAACATTTAACTTACATATGGACAATAGGGGTGCAATAAATATATAAACACACACACACACACACACACACACACACACACACACACACACACACACACACACACACACACACACACACACACACACAGCAGTAGAGAGCACTTACCAGCCTTCTGTTACTGTAGTACCTCAGAACTTTTTATTCACTCATGATTACAGAAAGACGTCAGTCGATGTTTCAGTCCATGAAAGAGTCTTTGTCAAGACCACCAGATACAGGCAATCAAAACATATCTGCTGGTCAGAAAGTATTCACAGCGCTTCACTTTTTCCAAATTTTGTTCTGTTACAGCCTTATTCCAAAATGGAATACATTTAATTTTTTCCCCCTCAAAATTCTACACACAGTACCCCATAATGACAACGTGAAAAAAGTTTTTTTATTTTTTGCAAATGTATTAAAAAAAAAAAAAAAAACTAAGAAATCACATGTACATAAGTATTCACAGCCTTTGCTCAGTACTTTGTTGATGGACCTTTGGCAGCAATTACAGCCTCAAGTCTTTTTGAATATGATGCCACAAGCTTGGCACACCTATCTTTGGGACGTTTCGCCCATTCCTCTTTGCAGCACCTCTCAAGCTCCATGAAGTTGGATGGAAAGCGTCGGTGCACAGCCATTTTTAGATCAGTTTCAAGTCTGGGCTCTGGCTGGACCACTCAAGGACATTCACAGAGTTGTCCTGAAGCCACTCCTTTGATATCTTGGCTGTGTGCTTAGGGTCGTTGTCCTGCTGAAAGATGAACCGTCGCCCCAGTCTGAGGTCAAGAGCGCTCTGGAGCAGGTTTTCATCCAGGATGTCTCTGTACATTACTGCATTCATCTTTCCCTCTATCCTGACTAGTCTCCCAGTTCCTGACACTCAAAATCATCCCCACACCATGATGGTGCCACCACCATGCTTCACTGTAGGGATGGTATTGGCCTGGTGATGAGCGGTGCCTGGTTTCCTCCAAACATGACGCCTGGCATTCACACCAAAGAGTTCAATCTTTGTCTCATCAGACCAGAGAATTTTGTTTCTGATGGACTGAGAGTCCTTCAGGTGCATTTTGGCAAACTCCAGGTGGGCTACCATGTGCTTTTTACTAAGGAGTGGCTTCCGTCTGGCCACTCTACCATCCAGGCCTGATTGGTGGATTGCTGCAGAGATTGTTGTACTTCTGGAAGGTTCTCCTCTCTCCACAAATGAATGCGGTAGCACTGACCGAGTGACCATCGGGTTCTTGGTCACCTCCTTGAGCTTCATGTCAAAGGCTGTGAATACTTATGTACATGTGATTTCTTAGTTTTTTTATTTTTAATAAATTTGCAAAAATCACAAAAAAACTTTCACATTGTTATTATAGGGTATTGTGTGTAGACTTTTGAGGAATTTTTATTTATTTATTCCATTTTGTTTAAGGTTATAACATAACAAAATGTGGAAAAAGTGAAGCCATGTGAAAGCTTTCCCGATGGACTGTAAAACGTAGAATTGCCAGTTGATGTCATTTATACCCCTTTCACACCGCAGCTTGTACCCGGTAAATTGCCGATTTTACTGGCTTCCTAAACGAATTGAACTGCGATGTGAAAGGGTCACCTTCAATTTACCGTTTACAAAATATCGGTATTTTGAAACGGTAAAAAAGCAGGGTCCTACCCGTTTTAGACCCGTTTCATTGTGCAGTGTGAAAGGGTCTGAAACGGTATTTGCAAGCCCCAGAAGGTCATAGGCTGTCTCCATGTGTGATGTCACCAGGCAGAACCAGGAAATAAACATTTAAAATGACAACCACTGTTTTGTATGGGTGAAACGGGTTCAGTGTGAAAGGTACCAAAACGGTAATGAAATGGTAATATACTGGTTACAACATGCGATGTGAAGGGGGTTTAACTGCTCAGACCCGTTTTAAGAACCGTTTCAAAAGCAGGTTTTGCGATGTGAAAGCAGCATTAGCAAACTGCACTTCATTGATCATTGACTCCTTTAGTAACTATGTCCTGTTTCCTATTCTGATTGGCTGATACAGCTCATTTCAGGAAAACCTATTTGATCACTTTCAGTCAATGATTGTGCAGGTTAATAAATACTCCATCAAAGTCAGGTACAGTCATTTCCAGCAAGGGGAAATTCCATCACACCACTACACAAGAACACCAAGTTTCAGAATGAAGCCCTAATAGAACCTACGTATGTCTTTCTCCGAAATGTTGGTAAATACCTCAGCTTTAGAATATGAATATGATTGTTTCTTGCTACTCTTGATTGTTCAGATAAAGTTGACCTGAAACCCAGCTGTATTAGCTTGACATGATTCTGAAAGCGATCCTCCATATTTTTTTTTTAGTGCACTAGTTCAACACGTTCTCAAACTCAGTCCTCGGGGGCCCACACAGTGCATGTTTTGCAGGTCTCCTCACAGAATCGCAAGTGAAATAATTAGCTCCACCTGTGGACCTTTTTTAAATGTGTTTGTGAGTAATTAATACACCTGTGCAGCTGTTGGGTTACCTGCAAAACGTGCACTATTTGGGGTCCTGAGGACCGAGTTTGAGACCCTGTGCACTAATTATCTTGGAAGCAGAAAAAAATTAAACTCTTAGGTGCAAGATTATGCAGGGCATGTTGAGTTTGTACTTTTGCAATATAAGACATTAATAAATGTCAGATTCCACTAGTGATTGTGAAATATGCACACTATTCAAATCTGATTTCAGTCAAAGTAGGCATGTTTTTGTTTACGGACATGTGATAAATCATCCATGAAGTTTGGCAATGGCAATATTATCTTGTACATAGCTGTAAGTATGAATTCTAATTCACCGTACGGTCTTGTTTTCCATATCAAATTACATATGCAGTATGTACACTAAATTGGTCAATGTAAAAACAGATTCATGTTGATGGCTTGAGGTATGAGGTATCGATCTTTAAGTCGACCCCACATGATCTACATGGAAAAGGTTGGGTAAAAACGCTGACAGGGTTATTTGGTTGACAGGTAAAAGAGTGACAGGTCCAAAAAGTAGACACACAAAAGGTTGTCATGGAAAATGGTCAACACAAAATGTCAACACCGCATTTTTTTGTGTGTCGTTTTCTCTGTCAAAGCACATGAACCCCAAATTAGTATACTGTGTCCCATTGCATGTCTCACTTTGCTCGCCATGCTGCTGGCAAGGTGCCTCGCTCCGCTACGGCTGCGCTTTGCACGGGTTACTATTTTCAAACATAGTCCACGTGGATGGTAAAGTATGAAAAAGTAAAAAAAAATAAAAACAAACTTGTGTCGACTATTGTCACGTCTACCTTTTGTAACTATCGACCATAAGCTCTGTTGACCTTTTACATGTCTATCTTTTGACCATGTTGACCTAATGACTGTCCACCATATGGGGTTGAAAAAAAAATCATGATCTAGCACGCTGTGACAAAGTAGCTGGTAAAGGGGTTGTCAGCCCCTGATCAAGAAGCAGTGAAACCAGCATCTAGTATATACAATTAATAATAATAATAATAATGATGGATGGTATATGCGGTAAAGAAAATTCACATTTGTGTAAAAATTATAACAAAAATAAAATCACAAGGTATAAAAAGCAACCACTAACTAGGCAACATGTGTATTGGTATATCAGACTTGCTCCTGTATCAATCAGTGAAATTAGTACTTTCTCCTTTGCGTCCATAAGGGATCCCATTTTAGCAGCAAGGTATTACCAGTACGTGATTCTTGAAGGTCCAAACAGCAACCAAATTTGCAGATGAATGTGCTGAAGGAGTATCCACTAGGTATCCAGAATGTTCCAATGAGAATGGCCAAGTCCAAACAGAAGTGGTAGCGTCTAGTTTACCTTCGTGGAGAGGACCTTTCCCATAACCCCCTGGGTCCATGTCATAATCTATTTTGAATAGTAAAGTGTGGTGAGCGAAGCAGAGTGGAGCGAGACACTGAGCCCGAAGCGTGGCGAGCGTCCAGTACTGCATAGAGAAAAAAAAAATTACCCCAAGCGAACGGAGAACGAAGAAAACATTTAGGTGCTGTAAAGGGCGAAAGTTCTCTCCTGCCCTCTCGTTTTGTCACTTCCAGGTCCTGAGCACGAAGGTCACATAGACACAACCAAACAGAAGTTCAGTGGAGTAACAGGAGTCCAGATACAAGCTCAATGTGTTTCCCTCAACTATAGTACCCAGCTTCCTCTGGAGCTGGTTCACAAAGGTGAAAGTCCTATTTTAAACACTGATTAATACAGGAGCCAGTCTGATATTGCAAGATCCTAATATGTATTTCTCTGACGTCCTAGTGGATGCTGGGGACTCCGTAAGGACCATGGGGAATAGCGGCTCCGCAGGAGACTGGGCACAGCTAAGAAAGATTTAGGACTACCTGGTGTGCACTGGCTCCTCCCACTATGACCCTCCTCCAGACTTCAGTTAGAATCCTGTGCCCGGCTGAGCTGGATGCACACTAGGGGCTCTCCTGAGCTCCTAGAGAGAAAGTATATTTTAGTTTTTTTATTTTACAGTGAGATCTGCTGGCAACAGACTCACTGCAGCGAGGGACTAAGGGGAGAAGAAGCGAACCTACCTAACTGGTGGTAGCTTGGGCTTCTTAGGCTACTGGACACCATTAGCTCCAGAGGGATCGACCGCATGGAACCGGCCATTGATGTTCGGTCCCGGAGCCGCGCCGCCGGCCCCCTTACAGAGCCAGAAGCAAGAAGAATCCGGAAAATCGGCGGCAGAAGACATCAGTCTTCACCAAGGTAGCGCACAGCACTGCAGCTGTGCGCCATTGCTCCTCATACACACTTCACACTCCGGTCACTGAGGGTGCAGGGCGCTGGGGGGGGCGCCCTGAGAAGCAATAAAAACACCTTGGCTGGCAAATATATCACAATATATAGCCCCAGAGGCCATATATGTGATAAATACCCCTGC
The DNA here is from genome assembly GCF_028390025.1 of Pseudophryne corroboree. Classification (NCBI taxonomy): domain Eukaryota; kingdom Metazoa; phylum Chordata; class Amphibia; order Anura; family Myobatrachidae; genus Pseudophryne; species Pseudophryne corroboree. The sequence continues at coordinate 562,597,036 of NC_086444.1, forward strand.
CAGAATACATAAAAAAGCGGGAGAAAAGTCAGCCGAAAAAGGGGCGGAGCTATCTCCCTCAGCACACTGGCGCCATTTCTCCCTCACAGCTCCGCTGGAAGGAAGCTCCCTGGCTCTCCCCTGCAGTCTACACTACAGAAAAGGGTAAAAAAGAGAGGGGGGGCACTAAATTTAGGCGCAATATACATATAGCAGCTATAAGGGGATATAATTTAGTTAATCCCTGATTTATATAGCGCTCTGGTGTGTGCTGGCATACTCTCTCTCTGTCTCCCCAAAGGGCTTTGTGGGGTCCTGTCTTCTGTCAGAGCATTCCCTGTGTGTGTGTGGTGTGTCGGTACGGCTGTGTCGACATGTTTGATGAGGAGACTTATGTGGAGGAGGAGCAGGTGCCTATAAATGTGTTGTCACCCCCTGCGGGGCAGACACCGGAGTGGATGGACTTGTGGAAGGAATTACGCGAAAGTGTCGACTCCTTACATAAAAAATTTGACAACATGCCAAATGCGGGGCAGCCGGCTTCTCAGCCCGTGCCTGCCCAGACGTCTCAAAAGTCATCAGGGGCTCTAAAACGCCCGCTACCTCAGATGGCAGACACAGATGTCGACACGGATACTGATACCAGTGTCGACGACGAAGAGACTAATGTAATGTCCAATAGGGCCACTCGTTATATGATTGAGGCAATGAAAAATGTTTTACACATTTCTGAGGTGACCCCAGGTACCACAAAAAAGGGTATTATGTTTGGGGAGAAAAAACTACCAGTAGTTTTTCCCCCCTCTGAAGAATTAAATGAAGTGTGTGAACTAGCGTGGGCTTCCCCCGATAAAAAATTGGTAATTTCAAAAAAATTACTAATGGCGTACCCTTTCCCGCCAGAGGATAGGTCACGTTGGGAAACACCCCCTAGGGTGGATAAAGCACTTACGCGCTTATCAAAAAAGGTGGCACTGCCGTCCCAGGATACGGCCGCCCTAAAGGAACCTGCTGACAGAAAGCAGGAGGCTCTCCAGAAAGCTATATATACACACACTGGTATTATACTGAGACCAGCTATTGCCTCAGCATGGATGTGCAGTGCTGCAGCTGCATGGTCAGACTCCCTGTCAGAAACATTGACACCCTAGACAGGGACACTGTCAGGCCCGGGTGTTTTTGTGAATCCGTTAACCCGGAACCAACCACAGGTGTAGGTGCTGGGGTATGAAGAAAGCAGGGAGGACAAAGAAAGTTCCGCTTCATATATTTATTAAATAACAATTCAGTAAGGAGTTAAATGACTAGTTGTTAATCATCATTATACTGAAGTATTGCAAGAATGGCAGAAATAATATGCAAGAGAAAACTCAAAAATAAATAAAAGAAATGTTCATGGAAACATATGCAAAAGCAAGCTGAAGAATAAATGTTGGATTGTCCAAATATAAACAAGCTTTGATGCAGAACTGCAGATTGTGTTTAACTGGTTAATGCAGACATGGTGAATTAACTGTAAGAATTTGCAATGGAGTTTTGAGGGTTAACTGAGAGACTGTGATGAATTATCCTTGTAATGACAACATAGCAAATAAAAAGTACTGAATTGGGTTACTTGCGGGTTCCGGAGATCACTGTGAAACTGTAGTAGAAGACAAGGTGATGAATGGGTTAAATGCAGAGTTGAACAAACGAACAGCTGAGAGAAACAGAATCCTCCAGACTTTGAATGATAGGCAGACTGACAAGGTAACCTCATGCAGGACACTGGGAATCCAACTATTTCCAATAGGAGTGCAATTAACTGACAGCACAGCAGAGAGCCGGTGGATCTTTCAGCAGTGAAGGCTGCAGACGGACCTCTGGGAACGGAGGCGATATCTGGACCACGAGAATCACACAGGAATGCACGGAGAGAGCTCAGAGCTAGAGCACAGCTTTGATACAACAAAGCACTGGCCCAGAGTGACATAATCCCAGCCTACTTAAAGGCAGCACAAGCACGGGATTGGCTTACACCTGCCCACAGGTGTTTTCACAAGTGCTCAGTATTAGCTATTTGGTCTCCAACATGGCCACCTCCTATACAGCAGACACACCGCAGTGCCTTAGGCCATTTGGTCCCCGCACTCACAGTTCCCAGACTCTGCATTACCTGTGCCATTGATCACGCCGTGTCCCCACACGGGCGCACAGCACCGCGAGCAACCGCACTGGCAACGGATGAACCCCAGAACCCGCAAAGGTGAGAGAGCGGTTCGTGACAGACACTATATTGCTAAACGTAGAGCATATTAAAGACGCTGTCTTCTACATAAGAGATGCACAGAGGGATATTTGCCGGCTGGCATCTAAAATAAGTGCACTGTCCATTTCTGCCAGGAGAGGGTTATGGACCCGGCAGTGGACAGGTGATGCAGATTCTAAAAGGCACATGGAAGTTTTGCCTTATAAGGGTGAGGAATTGTTCGGGGATGGTCTTTCGGACTTAGTGTCCACAGCAACAGCTGGGAAATCAGCATTTTTGCCACATGTCCCCTTACAACCAAAGAGAGCACCGTATTATCAGGTACAGTCCTTTCGCCCCCAAAAGAGCAGATGGGGTAGAGGCGCGTCCTTTCTGCCCAGAGGCAGAGGTAGGGGAAAAAAGCTGCAGCATACAGCCACTTCCCAGGAACAAATGTCCTCCCCCGCTTCTTCTGCTAAGTCCGCCGCATGACGCTGGGGCTCAACAGGCGGAGACAGGTACGGTGGGGGGCCGTCTCAAAAACTTCAGCAATCAGTGGGCTCGCTCACAGGTAGATCCCTGGATCCTTCAAGTGGTATCTCAGGGGTACAGGCTGGAATTCGAGACATCCCCCCCCCCCCGCCGTTTCCTCAAATCTGCCTTACCAACGACTCCGTCAGAAAGGGAGGCTGTGTTAGAGGCAATTCACAAGCTGTATTCCCAGCAGGTGATAGTCAAGGTGCCCCTACTTCAACGAGGACGGGGTTACTATTCCACAATGTTTGTGGTACCGAAACCGGACGGTTCGGTGAGACCCATTTTAAATTTGAAATCCTTGAACACATATTTAAGAAAATTCAAGTTCAAGATGGAATCGCTCAGGGCGGTTATTGCAAGCCTGGAAGAGGGAGATTACTTGGTATCTCTGGACATCAAGGATGCTTACCTGCATGTCCCCATTTACCATCCTCACCAGGAGTACCTCAGATTTGTGGTACAGGATTGTCATTACCAATTCCAGACGTTGCCGTTCGGCCTGTCCACGGCACCGAGGGTATTTACCAAGGTAATGGCCGAAATGATGATACTCCTTCGGAAAAAGGGAGTTTTAATTATCCCATACTTGGACGATCTCCTGATAAGGGCGAGGTCCAGAGAGCAGTTGTTGGTCGGCGTAGCATTATCTCAGGAGGTGCTACACCAGCACGGTTGGATTCTGAATATTCCAAAGTCTCAGCTGGTTCCGGCGACACGTCTACTGTTCCTGGGGATGATTCTGGACACAGTCCAGAAAAAAGTGTTTCTCCCAGAGGAGAAAGCCAAGGAGCTGTCATCTCTAGTCAGAGGCCTCCTGAAACCAAAACAGGTGTCGGTGCATCATTGCACGCAAGTCCTGGGAAAGATGGTAGCTTCCTACGAAGCGATTCCATTCGGCAGGTTCCATGCCAGAACCTTTCAGTGGGACCTGTTGGACCAATGGTCCGGATCGCATCTTCAAATGCATCGGTTGATAACCCTGTCTCCAAGGACCAGGGTGTCTCTGCTGTGGTGGCTGCAGAGTGCTCATCTCAGAGAGGGCCGCAGATTCGGCATACAGGACTGGGTCCTGGTGACCACGGATGCCAGCCTTCGGGGCTGGGGAGCAGTCACACGGGGAAGAAACTTCCAAGGACTTTGGTCAAGTCAGGAGACTTCCCTACACATAAATGTTCTGGAACTGAGGGCCATTTACAATGCCCTAAGTCAGGCAAAGCCCCTGCTTCAAAACCAGCCGGTTCTGATCCAGTCAGACAACATCACGGCAGTCGCCCATGTAAATCGACAGGGCGGCACAAGAAGCAGGACGGCGATGGCAGAAGCCACAAGGATTCTCCGATGGGCGGAAAATCACGTGTTAGCATTGTCAGCAGTGTTCATTCTGGGAGTGGACAACTGGGAAGCAGACTTCCTCAGCAGGCACGACCTCCACCCGGGAGAGTGGGGACTTCATCCAGAAGTCTTCCAACTGATTGTAAACCGTTGGGAAAGGCCACAGGTGGACATGATGGCGTCCCGCTTAAACAAAAAGCTAGAAAAATATTGCGCCAGGTCAAGAGACCCTCAGGCGATAGCTGTGGACGCTCTAGTGACACCGTGGGTGTACCGATCAGTTTGTGTTCCCTCCTCTTCCTCTCATACCCAAGGTACTGAGGATAATAAGGAAAAGAGGAGTAAGAACTATTCTCATTGTTCCAGATTGGCCAAGAAGGTCTTGGTACCCGGAACTTCAAGAATTAATCTCAGAGGACCCATGGCCTCTGCCGCTCAGACAGGACCTGCTGCTGCAGGGGCCCTGTCTGTTCCAAGACTTACCGCGGCTGCGTTTGACGGCATGGCGGTTGAACACCGGATCCTAAAAGAAAAGGGTATCCCGGAGGAAGTCATTCCTACGCTCATTAAAGCTAGAAAAGATGTAACCGTACAACATTATTACCGCGTATGGCGAAAATATGTTGCGTGGTGTGAGGCCAGGAAGGCCCCAATGGAGGAATTCCAGCTAGGTCGATTTCTGCACTTCCTACAGTCAGGGGTGACTATGGGCCTAAAACTGGGTTCCATTAAGGTCCAGATTTCGGCTCTGTCGATTTTCTTCCAAAAAGAACTGGCTTCACTGCCTGAAGTTCAGACATTTGTCAAGGGAGTGCTGCATATTCAGCCTCCTTTTGTGCCTCCAGTGGCACCGTGGGACCTCAGCGTGGTGTTGGGTTTCCTAAAGTCACATTGGTTTGAGCCACTCAAAACCGTGGATTTAAAATATCTCACGTGGAAAGTGGTCATGCTTTTGGCCTTGGCTTCGGCAAGGCGTGTGTCAGAATTGGCGGCTTTGTCATGTAAAAGCCCCTATTTGATTTTCCATATGGATAGGGCAGAATTGAGGACTCGTCCCCAGTTTCTTCCTAAGGTGGTATCAGCTTTTCACTTGAACCAACCTATCGTGGTGCCTGCGGCTACTAGGGACTTGGAGGACTCCAAGTTACTGGACGTAGTTAGGGCCTTGAAAATTTACGTTTCCAGGACTGCTAGAGTCAGGAAGACTGACTCGCTATTTATCCTGTATGCACCCAACAAGATGGGTGCTCCTGCTTCAAAGCAGACTATTGCTCGCTGGATTTGTAGCACAATTCAGCTTGCGCATTCTGTGGCTGGCCTGCCGCAGCCTAAATCTGTAAAAGCCCATTCCACGAGGAAAGTGGGCTCTTCTTGGGCGGCTGCCCGAGGGGTCTCGGCTTTACAACTTTGCCGAGCTGCTACTTGGTCAGGGGCAAACACGTTTGCAAAATTCTACAAATTTGATACCCTGGCTGAGGAGGACCTTGAGTTCTCTCATTCGGTGCTGCAGAGTCATCCGCACTCTCCCGCCCGTTTGGGAGCTTTGGTATAATCCCCATGGTCCTTACGGAGTCCCCAGCATCCACTAGGACGTCAGAGAAAATAAGATTTTACTCACCGGTAAATCTATTTCTCGTAGTCCGTAGTGGATGCTGGGCGCCCGTCCCAAGTGCGGACTGTCTGCAATACTTGTATATAGTTATTGTTAACTACAAGGGTTATTGTTGAGCCATCTTTTGAGAGGCTCTGTTATGTTCATACTGTTATCTGGGTATATTATCACGAGTTATACGGTGTGATTGGTGTGGCTGGTATGAGTCTTACCCGGGATTCAAAATCCTTCCTTATTGTGTCAGCTCTTCCGGGCACAGTATCCTTACTGAAGTCTGGAGGAGGGTCATAGTGGGAGGAACCAGTGCACACCAGGTAGTCCTAAATCTTTCTTAGCTGTGCCCAGTCTCCTGCGGAGCCGCTATTCCCCATGGTCCTTACGGAGTCCCCAGCATCCACTACGGACTACGAGAAATAGATTTACCGGTGAGTAAAATCTTATTATTTTTTTCATTAACAGTTTCTTGTGTAGCGCAGCATATTCCGTTGCATTTTATAATTGGAAACAACAATGATGAAACAAAACTGGGTAAGAACTAATAGTCATAGAGGTAGGAAGGCCCTGCTCGCAAGCTTACAACATATAGGGAAATAGGCATTGATACACAAAGATAGGTGCTGTCTATTGCATAGTTGAATATTCAAATACATTTTTATTTTTGTTGTGTTTTTTAAATAAATGTGCAATTTCTTTACCATATGCAGTCTATCATATATTAATTGTATATATTATCGCTGGTTTCACTGCATCTTGACCATATGGGGTTGACCTATCGACTGTTGACCTATATTCCGGATACCGTTATGATGTGCCGGCTGTGGTTTCTGTAGTATGGTTACCCGTGTTCCCTGAGGATTGATAGGCATGCTTATAATTGTAGGGACATGTTTATATTGCTTGTCTTTTGTCCCAAGGCACAGATTTTAGTAGTGATTTGTGAAGGTTAATTCTGGCAGACCTGGAGAAGGGCAAAGTGTCTCACCTGGCAGAGTACCTGATACCTAAAGCTTGTGCATGAATGGCACAAAGGTAAATTACTTTCTCAGCCCATACTTTTGAAAGCTGTAGAATTGTAGTTAACACAACTGATCACTATATTCTATGTTTACCAGCATTTATTATGCCAGAAACATTGTGGAATAATGCTTTGAAGAGCAAAATGACTGCATAGGAATGGAGAGAGTTAAACCCCCTGTGAGGGGTGGACCTAACTGTTAGGAAAAGTACAGCCCATGGTAGAGAGGGGAGGGTTCAGTATATATAGGGACTTCTAGGCCAGCTTGGTCTCTCTTGCTGCTGAATTGGGTGGCCTACTCATCAGGATGGCCTACTTAGGGATTAGCTACTCGCCGCTGGAGTTCTTTTGCGATTTTTTGCCTGACTTGACGGACTGAATTCTAATCTACAATTCGGCTGATCAGTTCAAATCAAAGTCCCTCAGCAGGTTTTACGCTTTCACCTCCAGCTGAGTTCTTACATGTTTTCCCCATATTATATCCCCCCCCCCCCCGTTTATTTTCCTTATATTATTTTGATTTTTCCCATTGTGCGTTTATGTTCTGCTTCGATTGACTGGAAGCTTGTTCAGATCGGCTAGGCCGGGACTTCTGCAAGACACAAAACCCCCCTTTTTTCTTTTGGCAGATCCTTCAGGTTAATGCGTTTAATAAACTCTGTTTTAGATTCTTATTAACCGATTTTTACTCCTTTCCTTCTCTTCAGGTTGGGTAGAAGATGATTTGGCAATCTGGGTGGTTGGCCACTCTTATGTGTACTGGGCAGCCAGGTTTTTGGCCTCGGAGGGGGCACAGATGTTTCCTAGGGCTCATGGCGTTCGTTGGCTTGGTTGGCGGGGGATGATGTGGAAAGATCTGAAGAGTAGACTGGTCAGTCAGGTCAGCGAACATGGAGTCCCTAGGGTACTGGTTGTCCATTTAGGTGGCAACGATCTGGGAAAGAGGACATCTTTGGAGCTGCGGTGGGCCATGATGAAGGATCTGGCCAGTGTGGCCGAGGCGTGGCCCAAGTGTGTCTTGGTGTTCTCTATGATGGTGCCAAGGTTGAGTTGGCGAGGAGTGGCGGACGGTCGCCCGATTGATGAGGCCAGGCAAAAGGTGAATGGGACGGTGGCGAAGTGGGTGTTGGCCCACGGAGGCAAAGTGGTTCGCCACCCTAGGATTCGGTTTCGGGACAGTCACCTTTTTCGGCCTGATGGTGTGCATCTGTCCAAGGAGGGGATGATGCTTTTCCTGGAGGATCTTTTTCTGGTGTTGCAGGAGTTAGGTTGAGGGTATGGTGGCGGTGCGAAGACTCTGGGCGAGGAGTCTTTCGCTGTTGGCGGAAAAGAACGGCAGGTTGTAGTTTGTCTTGTTAGTTGCAGTGATTTACAGTTTGGTGTGGTTTAGGTGCACTCACCTCCATTGACTTTTAAGGGCGCTAGACCACCCGGCAGGGGGCAGCGTCATCACCCATCAGGGTGGGTAGTCAGCGTGGAGGTCTGAGTCGGGCACCTATTACCTATTTTATGGTTTGTGTTAAATTAGGATCGTTTGGAATTTTAATGTTTTGAGGTTATCGTCAGTTTGAATATAGCCGTTCTTTTTTCTGCCACCATATGCCGGCTGAATCGGCATGTTAACTAAAATTTTCACTTTAAAGGTTTTTCTAATGGTTAGGGTACAATAAATAGCTAACAATTTTCTGCCAAATTCAAGTCTCCGTGTCATTATTTCTTGGTATTAAAGGTACTGAATGCTTTACTTTTTGAATAAGGGATCCACACATTATCATTAGGAGGTTTAGGAGAGCGAAATGACTGCATAGGAATGGAGAGAGTTAAACCTCCTGTGAGGGGTGGACCTAAATGTTAGGAAAAGTACAGCCCATGGTAGAGAGGGGAGGGTTCAGTATATATAGGGACTTCTAGGCCAGCTTGGTCTCTCTTGCTGCTGAATTGCCTTCCCGCCCTCCCTCCCTGTTTGGTAGAGGTTCTGGCATGGAGTGCCTTGGCTTTGAATTGTTAGTACAATAAATAGCTAACAATTTTCTGCCAAATTCAAGTCTCCGTGTCATTATTTCTTGGTATTAAAACTTGGTATTAAAACTGAATGCTTTACTTTTTGAATAAGGGGTCCACACATTATCATTAGGAGGTTTAATAAACAAGCAGTTATGGAAATAAATTTATCTGGAGTGCCCACCTTTCTTCTTGATTTATATCTGCCTCCTCTGGCACCTGGAACAGTTTATCTTATTGACTGCAGAACTAAACTTCTCTCACCATTTTTATTCACCATGGGGGTCATTTAGTTCAGTTCAGTTACAGGCAAGAATCATTACTTATGGGCAAAAATAAGAATGTTTTTCTTACCGTAATACCTCGAAGTGTGTTCAGCTGTAACAGAACTTATGGGAATAAATATTACAGAGCCTTTTCTGTATATAAGTAATGTTCACCGTGAGAGATCCATGATCACAAACTGACTAAATTGTCACAAATGATCAGACCATACTGATGAATGAGGGCTAAAGACGTCAGAATTCTCTGTGAAACCAAAGTGACTAAACTCTACATCTACTTTCTGTAAGTCTGTGTCTTGTGTGGCAGTTTGCAGAGAGTGTAGCCCAGTCATTGGATCATGTAGGATAGATGTTGGCTTTTGAAGCTCCCTTGGGCCAGGTCTGGATATCAAAGCGCTACAGGAATTCAGCAGTAAGTGTTTTATTGCTTGCCAGAAATCAGACCTATTTGTAGTGGTAGCACACAGAATACCTGGGGGTTTGACAATTTGGTGATATTTATGCCCTGCCATAAAAGACTGAGGGGAAAGAGAGAAAAAAAAACAGTTAAGTTGTATTTTGGAAACAGGAACTGGGTCATAAATGCAAATTGCTTTGCTGGTCTCTTAACCTCTTCATTACTGTAACTGTAAAGTCATAGAGCAGTTCAGAGCATTGTATTCCTCTGATGTTGGCTGAGGGGGGTAGTGGGTGACATTAGGAAGTATCTTATTCAAGTTAACAATTGTCTGTCTCCTCTGGAGTTTAACACAGTAGCTGTCTCCTTTGTCTAGCATGTATAATGAAATCTTCAGGCCTTGTTGGCAGTTTCTTCATACATATACTGTACTTACGGTTGGTATTACCGATACTTAGAATTTACTTCTATGGCGCCAGCATATTCTGTTGTGCTTTACAGTTGGGAACAAAACCGCAATAAGACTAGGTAATAACAGACAGACAAAGAGGTAAGACTGGGTACACTCGCAGATCAGACAAACATTCAGATCTATTATCCTATCAGTGTGCACTCTGGGGGTAATTCCAAGTTGATCGCAGCAGGACATTTTTTAGCAGTTGGGCAAAACCATGTGCACTGCAGGGGGGGGGGGCAGGTATAACATTTGCAGAGAGAGTTAGATTTGGGTGGGTTATTTTGTTTCTGTGCAGGGTAAAAACTGGCTGCTTTATTTTTACACTGCAATTTAGATTGCAGATCGAACTCGCCACACCCAAATCTAACTCTCTCTGCACATGTTATATCTGCCTCCCCTTCAGTGCACATGGTTTTGCCCAACTGCTAACAAAGTTCCTGCTGCGATCAACTCAGAATTACCCCCGCTGTACACACTGAGCAAATATTACTGTGTGAGTTCTTTTCTGTGGGATTGGAAGGTTGGGGATAAGAATTTTTAAGCAGGACATAAAGGGCCTAGTTCAGACCTGATCACTCCTCTGCGAATTTGCAGAGGTTTGCGATTGGATAGTCGCCGCTCAGACAGAGTGAAAATCCGCCCGTGCAAGTCTGCGTGCGCAGTGCGAAAAGCTTTGCAAACGCCGGTCAGCTGCAAATCCGTTCGCAACTCACCATCAAATGATTTTTCCAGTCTGTGCGTAGCCCAGGACCTACTGCTACAGTGTGAAAGAAACAGGCTGTTCGGGGCTGGAGCTGACGACATACACCCTCCCTGAAAACGCTTGGGAACGCCTGCGTTTTTCCTGAGACAGGTCTGATTAGGTCTGAATTACCCCCAAAATCCCAAACCCCTGATCCGACTGTTGAGGGAGTATTTGAGACAGTTTATCGGCTAACCCTCCTGTAAGGCTCCTACTTGCAATATATACTATAGCACGTAAGTGAAGGTACATGACCACAACACTTTCAAGACACTCCTACAGGACAGAAGAATTGAATGCATTGTTGCCACCACTGGCGTATTTATAATGGGTGCAGTATGTGCAGTGCATGCGGGCCCCGTGGTGTCCAAGTTGGCCCACACCGCTCATTCTGCACCCATTTTTTCATTACTTACCCTCTGGAGTCCCACATTGACTGCAGAAACCATGGGAAAAAATTTGTGGTGGACAATTTTCTGGCGTTTTGCACATACACAGTAGGAATATCACTGGGAAAATGGTTGCTGCCACATTTTCCAAGAGACCTGTGCAAGCGCACTAGACTCTGGAACACAGCGATAGGGTCTCCTAGTGACCCTAATGCCCAGAGTCTATTGCTCTGCCAGCTAGAGAGGAAGGGGCCCGGAGACTGCACACGGACCTCCTCCTCTCTGGTTACCACCTAGCTTTCACCCTGGGAACTGCCCAAGATCCATCTGAGAAATGCCCAAGATCCATCTGATTCAGAATTGGATGATAGTGAAAAAGCGTAAATTTGCACATGCGTGTGTGCCATATGCTAAAACTCACTATTTGCGTCCATGCATAGAGAGCCATCTGACTGAGTCAGCCACTAAGTATTTTGGGAGTCTTCCACTTCTGGTTAGCCAGATAGCACAAGCATTCTGTATTTTGCTGTCTCGCTTGGCACAACCACCTCTTTTGTTTGGCGAGTTATTTTGGTGGTTCTCAGAACTGTTGCTGAATAAATCTGGCAGTTCCTATTCTTTGCTGTTGAAAAACTGGGACAGTGATTTGTATTATGGCAGTTTCTAAAGTTTCATATTTTGCTGTTGAAAAACCTCTGGAAAGCTGAAGTTAATGCACCCCGCTCTTTTTAGTAAATTGGTAATTAATGCAAAATCTCATTGAGCATGTCCTATATGTGGCACAAAAGTACCTAGATATTCAGTATTGGTTTGAGATATTATAAGGTGGAGTAGAACTTGTACATATGTCTGTGAATGAGCTGAATCTGTTTACAAAGTGCTACTATGCAGCAGCTGTAGCTTTTTTTCACAACAAGTTCCGTTGTGCTTCATCTGCGACTTTGTTCATATTTAAGACTAATTCATGTGCGGTTAAAGTCTTAGGGCCTGATTCAGGTTTGTTAACAAAGCAAAAAAGTAGACAACTGGGCAAAACCATGCAGGTGGGGCATATATCACATGTGCAGAGAGATTTAGATTTGTGTGGAGTGTGTTCAAACTGAAATCTAAATTGCAATGTAAAAATAATGCTGTCTAACATTTGTGGGTTACATGCAAAAGCAGCCAGTATTTACCCTGCACAGAAACAATATAACACACCCAAATCTAACTCTCTCTGCACGTTACATCTGCCCCACCTGCAATGCAGCATGGTTTTGGCCAGTTGTGTGCTTTTTTGCTTTGCTAACAAACGTGACTCAGGCCCCTAGCATAGCATACAGATTTATATTTCACTGTGTCTGCAGTGCGAATAAAGTATGGGGATTCGTTACGATGTCGGAACAAATCCCCGTCGGCCCTAGATTGTGTGTACACACTGGGGCGAAGCTAATGAAGGTCAGAACAAACATGTTCCGCCCTCCATTAGCATAATACAGGATGCTAGCGTCAACGCTTGGTTTTATGTGCAGCACATAGAACCAAGCGTCCGTCGCTAACGGCCGCGGGAGCACGCAATCATACACACTGAGAGATGTAGGCAAAATGTTGTTACGAAAGGGCATTTCGTGACGACATCACTCTAGTGTGTACCCAGCTTAAGACTGAAATTGAAAGAAAAAGTTGCCACACACAGGTCGGGAAGGCTGGCTCGCACCGCATGGCGTATTGAGGCTTGGTGTATGAGGACCCATCTGTATATGCAAAATCAGTGCTCTTTGCAAAGACATTTTATTATTTATAGATTGTATTTTTCAGCCTTTACTTTATAATCCCAAATGTATTGATTGGCACAGCGGTTCTGTGCATTACTTGCATGTGATTGTTTAACCAGAAGCGCAGCCTTCACATACTATATCAAAATGTTATCTACACAGATCGGATGTTATCGGGTATGATAGACAATTTGACCTTTTACCATGTTTAGGGTTTTTTCGTTTAACCCCATAAGTGCAGGGTTCCATTTTTCAACTTCGACTAAAAAAAACATCTGATAAAATTGCCAATGTGCGTGTTCACTAATCAGCCTTTCTGTTGGTGAGGCTGTAATATCTGACATCCTGCAATGTTGTATGCTTCTTCAGAACATTTCTATTGTCTGCTTTTTCTAGTCTCTCTTGCTTCATGTGTGTTCTCTAATGCTGTCCATCTGCGCTATGGACCTGATTCAGTAAGGATTGCAAATTTTGCTAATTTCAGCGTGATCGCTAAAAATAGGGTAGTCTCCTGCCGACGCAGACTGGCTGCGCCCACATGAGGCTCACTGCCATTTTTGTGATCGCAGCGGCTGCGTGTGACGTTATGCAGCCACCTTGATCACAGCCACGCCACGCCGCCCGTTTGACTACTGCTGACTCCATTTTTAGGCCACGCCCCGCACTGCTCCATCTCCGCCTAGGAAATGGAGAATTGCCGCCAGAAGCGTTCGCATTTTCTGTGGGGCGCCCATGGGGCGATCGGAATAATTATGGTTGAATCGCTATTTGCGATCCACTCTGAATTAGCCCCTGTGTTATTCGACAGGACAGGTCAGGAAACTGAAATGAGAGCACTGGGATTACATTGACTTAATGTTACCCTGTAATGTGTCTGTAGAGAGGGCAGGTCACACAGCTGTAGGGTTCTCTCAGGATACTCACTAAAGTTAAATTATTAGAGCAGAGATTAGTTTGTTCTGTTTGTTTCCTTTCTCCTTTTTTTTTGTAATTAGATGCTTGGTTTTTCTTTTTGCCTATTAAAGATGGTTTTTGCACAACACTGTTCTCCTTTTCACCATAACTATTGGTAAATGGGATCTGGATTTTTACACTATTCTGGTATACAATATTGCATACCACCAAGCACTGGCTGTCTGCATTGCAATGTATAATAAAAAAAATACCCAAATGGATTTTAATTTAATGCAGTGATTGAAATGTAATTAATTTTATGTTTTGAGACTCCCAGAAGTTAGCTGTAAACTATATTAACTGTTAAATCGAAATATAAAAGATCTACGGAAAATGCTCACTGCTAAAGTACATGAGAACTGTTACAGACCTCATAGAACATAAAATGTTTAAGATAAATGTGATCCATTGGGCATCAGCCCCTTGTCATTGTACCTGTAACAGAACACTGCAGGGAGCCTCTCTTGAGTCTGAATTCTGTAAACATGTCAGACATCATTATGAGAAATTTACATATGTGAAATTATTACGGTAAGAATCAACAATGCCTAGGTTATTGCAGGTTCTGTGATGAATTATATGCACCATTTGCTTACAGGTTTTATTAATCGTTTCTTGTGGATTGAGTTCTTTCTTGTGGATCGACTAGCAGCAGATTAAAACCATAGTAAGCAAGACAAATGCAGAGTTCCAGTGAAGATATAGATCTCTCTCTCTCTCTCTCTCTCTCTCTCTCTATATATATATATATATATATATATATATATATATATATATATATATCCTATCTGGTCTAAATAAATGACCTAAACTTTTCATCAAAAGCCTGTTTGAGTGCCACCTTCTTCCAACAAATCTATATATATATATATATATATATATATATATATATATATATATATATATATATATATGTCTTTATGAATGTGGCACACACTTTAATTCATGCACTCAGGATCTGGTCCTTTGACTTTTGCAGCTCCTTCTGGTCCTCTCTAACACTAGAGAAGATGTATTAAGCATGGAGAAGTGATGAAGCAGTGAAAGTGGAAGATAACGCAGCAGCCAATCAGCTCCTAACTGTCCTTTTTCAAACCCATAATGGTTGGCTGGTGCGTTATCACCTTTCACTTATCACTGCTTTATCATTTCCCCGGGCTTTATTCTGTCCCTATATTTCATCCCTGTAGCCTACATTGAATGCAGCTGCCAGACTACGGTAGTTTTCCTGCAGCTACACTCTTTTGGTCACCATATTGGTTGCCTTTTATTTTATGGAATCATACAGTATATGAAGTACTTTTCTTAACCTAAAGAACCTGTTAGCACAGATTTTTTAACTTGATAACTGTCTGCAAAAGCATGGGACAGATAGTATGATATACATATTTAGTAAGTTGAGACTCCTTCAGTTCCATAATAGGTTTTAGTATTGTAATGTCTAATAGTGGAGTTACATGTGGTTTCTTTAACTACATTGCTAAGGTATTCCTGGTAAAATGGCGATGAATGAGTTTTATTTCATTTCTAGTTCATGGCTTGTATTTCATGATAGTAGACTATGGGGTCAAAGGGGCAATTCAATTGTTTTTATGGGTGTCTAAACTAATGTGCATCTATCAGAGCAATTTAATTTCTGCGCCGATCAGACGCCCATTAGATGCAGCAGACATATTTCAGCTCGCTACCCCTGAAGGTGGCGAGCTGAAATGTGCAAAAAAACCAAAACACTTTTCCGATTGTTCCCATTAGTTTAGTTGGGTTTTGCCGCTTTATGCAGCTAAACCCTGTCCAATTGTGCGCAATAATTGAAGGGAGCCCAAAGCAATTGAATTACAACAATGTGCACCCATTAAATATTGCAGCTTTACATAATTGAGTTTCCCCCTGACATTTTTCAAACACCACCTGTAACATTTTAGGAATTGATTGGCTGGTACTTTATCTACATCCACTTTATTTAGCTCCAAGGCTTAGTACATAGACCCCTAAATACAGTGTATCCTTTTGATACATACATTCTTTTCATGTTAAGGATCCTATTCAGTGAAATACGGTAGTTACCAGGCCGGGAAAAGGGTGGTAGCCTCCGGCTTTATCTCCCAGAGCTATTCAATTACAGCACCTTTTCCCCATGCAATAAATTACCTGATAATATTGCATAACCCATGCGCATTAATCCTGTGCTTTAGTGTCAGATTTTTTTAAATCTGTTACAAAATCCTTGGTCAAGTGGCACAATATATATTGGAGCAAAATGAGACACACAAGCCAACAGTACATCCAGATCATGAAATCCTTGTACATTTACAATAGTTTATTGGCGATATGATTATGGCCTGATTGTGCTTTTTGAATAGACCTAAATATAAGAACATGTAGGCTTCATCTATATTATTACTATGAGGCAACTGTAAAATTTTGTTATGAAAACCTAGCATTCATTTGGGAAGTTGCTGTTTCAGTGCTCTCTAGCTTCTAGGATATCCGTATTTGTTCCATTCTTTCTTTCATGAGCGGAAATGCATTATTCATGTTTTCCCTAAAACACCATCAGCGATATGGAAATGTGATCTTGGTTATTAAAAGAATTCCAGCCAGACGAATATACTATGAGCTGTGCAGAAGCATTTCTGTCTGTGTTGGGCGAATGAAGCTGGGGAGTCTAGCTTTCTAACAGTGTGACCATAAGAGCAAGCACTCGGCACCTTCACTGCTATGACGTTACAAACCTGAAGGTATAACCAGTGCTGTACGTCATGCTACTAGTAAACAACATAACATGCCATCTCATTATTTTTATTAAGTATTTGTATCACTTAGAATCTATACATATTTATATTTAGTTGTGGAATTTATCTTTTTTTCCCCTGCATACCACACTTCCAGTATAGAAGGCTCAATATTAATAATAATGATAAAATATAAAATGACCAACATCCAAACCTGGGTATACATTAGACGATGTGCAAACGGCGCAATGGTCGCCCTGATTTCTCTTGAACTCCCAGACAAACAATGTAGTGCATACACACTGTGAAGCTTACAAACGACCAAATATATTGCATGTCGTTTGGTCCTTAGCGATCTGTTAGGTATATATGTAGGTAGTGCATACACACTGCACAATTTGCTGAAAATTGTTGACCATCTCATCAGATTGTCTTGCATGTATGACCAATCTGAAAATGTGACGGGAGCACGCAATAGTGCGTACACACTGGACAATGTGGGTGATTTGTTCCGATTCAGCTCAAAACGACAAACCATCTGATGTTATAATCTAATGTGTACCCAGCTTACTTTCTGAAGGCCGATTAAGTAAGACAATGGTATGTATGTGAATTGGGGTTTATACCTCTTTATGAAGAATGTGTGGTGTCCTGCTGGAACTATTTCGGATGAATATAGTTGCAGACCCTGGTGTAAAGCAGCAGGCAGCTATTGTATTAAACTGCAAAAATAAAGTGACAATTCACTAATGTTCTATAGGTTGTAAGCTTGAGAGCAGGGCCTTCTAACCTTTCTGTCTATCTCTTATAACTAAAGGGCCCCATACACTACTGCGACATGTCCGTCTGACATGTTGCAGGCGATCACCGCGGCAGCCTCCCAGGCGGCAGGATCGCCCAAGATACATTGTATACTGTCCTTTTGCATACGATATATCTTGGGCGATCTCAGCCATGCCTGCAGGGTCCGACATATCACGAGTGCAGCACATTCAATCTGGAGGATCCGATCCAATGCTCACAGGAACGCGCATCGGATCGGATCAGAAACACCTCCAAAATGTCCAATTTCTCCCGATATATCAGGCCGAATGCCCGAAATTGGATGAAATCGGGCATTATCGTCCTAGTGTATGGGGCCCTCTAGTCTTGTTTTGTTAATGGTGTTTTACAGTTTTGTTCCCCATTGAAAAGCACAGCAGAATATGCTGGCACTATATAAGTAAATGTTAATAATGAAATATATTGATAAGAGCATTATCAATTACATCTCTACATTCTTATCTTGAAGCAAAGGAAGGGAATTGTATCCATTTTCTGAATGCTTTAAGTACAGAATAGAAAAATAAATCTGAAATTGACATCTCCCAAATATTAGAACAAGAAACTTCTTTCCACAAGCCGATGCCTTAACTCTGTACCTGCAAGTTTTGTCAGATCTGAAACTGTATACCTTTTGTCTTCCTAGGACTGTCTGCCAGGTTGTCCCCAGGCTGAAAGTTGCCAGCCTGCTCCTGTATAGTTAATGTAAAGTAACTTTAGTCTGAGCAAGAGCTGGCTATGATTACTATAATAACAGTCTGGGAAATGGGCCAAGTTAAATGATCTTCCATATATTGTGAGGTTTATTCATTACATTGTTGTAGGCCTAGTGCAGGAGTGGAAAAGAATGTGAACTGAACATGGAAATGTCGCCAAGATAACATGAATTTAAGGCCTGTATCAGTAAATATGGTGGTTTTATGGGACTTTCTTGTCCGACATTTGCTTCATCACTATAGAACCAATAGGTTTTCCCAGACATACGAGAGATATGTATTACGGTCTCTATAACTGGTGAGAATAAGCATGTGTGCTGGAAACAGCTGTGCAGAGCCTCTGCTGTGTTCTGCTCTTCAAAGCAGCAGTGAATATGAAATTGTTACATTAGCCAGAGATGGTTTTAAAGTTCTTCTACCCTTGTAACGGTGTAGCAGTGCGTAAAATGTACTTTATGTCTGTGCTGGAAGAGTCCTTCCTCTTATACATTTATACCTAGTTCCGTAACCACCCATACTAAACTAAATCAAGATTCATGAAAAGGCCTTAATATTTATGTCCTTCAGGGAGGCATCCCGACCGCCGGCTTGTTTCCCCACTTGAGTGGTTGTCTACGCCACCACCCATGGGGGAATAGAACCCTGTGTCGGTCTCCTCCACCACTTTAAAATTATAATATGTAAACCTAAGGCAAATAAATTTAGACCAGTTGCGGAATGCGGGTGGTCTACAGGTTGCCGGCGGCCGGCCTCCCGGCGACCACCATACTGGCGCCGGCATACCGACAGATTTTCTCCCTCTTGGGGGTCCATGACCCCCCTGGAGGGAGAATAGATAGCGTGGCCACCGTGCCCGCAGAGTGGCAAGCGCAGCGTGCCCGCAAGGGGCTCATATGCCCTCGCCCAGCTGTCGGTATGCCGGCGGTCGGGATTCAGGCGCCGGTATGCTGGTCGTCGACACCCGACACCCGCGGAATGCTGGCTTTCAGTATGAAGATAATGACCACTGGACAACCTCATTATGTAACCACAAAAATCTGTCTTGTCCCAGGGTCTGTTGTAGTAAACAAATCATTTCTAGGTGCCAATAGCAGCAGCTCGTCCTTCATGCAGATCAAATAATTTTCTGGTGCAACGTTGTTTATCAGTATCTGAATTTTTTTAGATTCCTAATGAAATGTCACATTGAATGTGATGGAACGACTGAAACTCTTTGGGTTTCATGGTGTTTTGATGGAGCTGTTTCAAATGAGTGTGTAATTTAAGTCTTTTGTTTAGTCTATTCGTTTCTTCATTTTGTTGGAAAGTTAAAATGGAATATTGCACTTTCTATGGCTCATCACCTCCATTTTCCCTACTTTGTTTCTCATCTGGCCTTTGAAACAAAAATGAGCAACATGTAGCGTGCAATTGTTTTCCCAGTTTCAAAGAAAACACAATATCACAGCTGTAGGTTTAGCTCACAAAAGTATTCTGCTATGAATAATCTGCTTGCTCTCGCTTTGTAATGGCACACTTAAAGGTTGCAATCTACTTTATGCCTGTAACCCTCTCTCTTCTGGGCTATAGAAAACTCTCGCTTGTAAAGGAAGTGGGACTTTACGAGCTTAGTAGAAATGAAAAGTCTGTGGAGAAGATCATCGGGCAGATTTAGTATGTGTGTGGTAGAGGAGGCCCAAGTAAATACTACCAGCTGTGTGCAAGTCTTGGGTGTCCACAAGAGAGTATAACTGAATTGGCAAGTGATTCTGACTCTCCTACCTTCACAGAAAAAGAGAATACTAAAATCAGACCGTTATCTAATTGGAAACCTGATAATCCACTGAATTTACATGTGCTGTGTGGCCCTGTTTGTATAAGCTATGTCACATGACACATACATCTTCTCCTCATATGTATGTACGCACAGTTTTTCTTATTGCTAACTGCAAACAAGAAGTATTTCTTCATTAAATCCATTGCAGCTTCAATTGTTAATGAATCATAATGACTAGTCTGTTTTTTCTCTTGTTATGGTTGTCATTATGATAATTTACATAATTATAGTCATGCTGGTAGTTAAATTAATATCTCAGAAAAGGGGAAAACAGTACAGCGAATTAGATAACTTTTATCTACACAGCATCCAATTTTCTGTTTAGCTAATATTTCCATGATTAATAGAAGTGTAATAGCTCAAACTAGATGAAATGGCTACGGGTCGATGGGTCGACTCACCTTAGGTTGACAGTCATTAGGCCGACCACTGAAGGTCAACATGAGCATTAGGACGACATGTACTAGGTCGACAGGTGAAAACATCGACATGAAGTTTTTTACCTTTTTTGGTGTCATTTTCTTCGTAAATTAGTGGACCGTGCCCAATCGAATGGCTCGCTTCGCTCGCCATGCTTCAGGCTAGGTGCCTCACTCCGCTACTGGCACAGGTTACCATTCCCAATTGTGGCCCACGTGGATCGCCAAGTATGGAAAAATCCCAAAAAATGGGAAAAACTCATGTCGACCTAATGTTCATGTCGACCTCCAGTGGTCGGCCTAATGACTGTCGACCTAAGTTGTGTCGACCTAATGATCGTATCCCGATGAAACATGCAAAATAACTATAGTATGTGTTACAACTGCAGTCCCATGAAAAAGATGTTCTGGGTTTTGTTTTGTTTTTTTACAAAAATGTGATTGCACCCCTCCACCATATATCCTTGTTCAGCCATTCCCCTGCGTATGTAAGCTGCTATGTGCAGGGCTTTACTCCCTCTTGTCCTTCCCTAGCAGTCAGTCTCCCGTGCTCCTTTGTCTTATTCTCCCCTTGCGCAACTCTGCAGAGTTTGCAAAGTATAGTAGGATACATCAGTGTGTTAATCCATTCTGCCATGGAGTAGTCAAGGGAACCCAATTATTGGGTACTTAATTTGTGAAAGGTACAGAGCTTGCAGTTTAAATTAAATAAAATAAGCCAATGCTAGCTTATAGATTTGTTGCCAAATCAATAAGCTGTGAGTCCCGTCCTTGGAAGCCATTCAATAGTAAAAGCCTTTTTTCAGCACCTCGGAAAATGCTGTACTGCACAATTTGTGGGATATACATGTAAAAGTAGGGAAATCAGCCTGAACCCCCAAAGATAGTTTAAGAAATGAATATCTGTATAAAAGGCTATTGGTAGCCATAAGCAAAGTATTTGAGATTCTAAAAAGATATCAAGGGGTTTATGTAATAGTCTGCGCGGCAGGCTGTGCAGGGATTCCGGCGAGTATGCCCATATTTTTAAGTGGATGTAATGATTGCGCATTGAAAATGCCGGATGCTCGCCGTAGTTCCCGCACAGCCTGCATCTCGCAGGCTATTGCTTAAGCCCAAAACCTGACTTTTACCTTTTTTTCCGTTAACCGTTGAAAAATTATAGTAAGCAAGTGTTTTTCACCAAATTAAAGGCTGTATGTTATATTGCTGCACAGAAAAAACTCTATAATTAGATTTTTCATTTTTAAGCAAGTGTCACAAATATTTGGAATTAACACTTGTAACGCTCCTCTGCAAGTTAAAAACCCCTATTCCCCATCTGTACAACACCAGCACTGAAAAATGTGTCATTATTGCCCTAATTATGCTATTTAATTGCCTCCAAATTGATGATTATTAAGTGGTGACTTTTTTTCCCCTAAAACAAAGATTTTTGCCCAATCTTCTACTCATGTATTGTGTAGTCTGTTAATTTTTTTAATTGAATCGGAAAAAGTCACAGCCAGGTGTTATTGACCTGTGAGAACCCGCAACGGGTGGTCTTCAGGTTGCCGGCGATCGGGGTGCCAGCGACCAGCATACTGGCGCCGGAATCCCGACTGCCGGCATACCGACATCTTTTCTCCCTCTTGGGGTCCACGACCCCCCTGGAGGGAGAATAGATAGCGTGGCGCGCGTAGCGAGCCCGCAAGGGGCTCATTTGCGCTCGCCCAGCTGTCGGTATGCCGGCGGTCGGGATTCTGGCACCGGTATGCTGGTCGCCGGGACCCCGACCGCCGGCAAACCATACTACACCCCCCGCAACTTATTGAGGTCTGCCCTAAGTGTGAAGTACATTGCTTGTTATACAACATATGAATTTAACATTAAAAAGTGTGTACAATTGTAAGAGATACTCCTCCATACATAAGTAATTATAGGGAATAAGAGCAAAATTTGTGGCATGTTTCATATGTGCAATCAGTTTGTTGTACACGCATTACATGTATATTATTAGAGTATCTCTAATGGTGGCAGAGTAATGGTTTTGAATGTCCAGTTGCAGTTACAGTTGTGTCCTCCATACATTATTTCTGCAGTCATGCTAAACAGCTTCTCTCAGCACGCCAGTTCCGACTTTGCTAGTAATGGCTGACTTTTGCACGTCTTTTTACCCAAAAATGCGTCCAAGTTGCAATGCAGTGCGTCTAAGACACACCAGGAGACTGCGCTGATTAATTTGATATGTGTATCGCTATGTGCTGCTGAGTCTGAATCCGTATACAGTATAAAGTGCTGTGACACAGCGTCCATGGCTTTTTTCCCACACCAAGTTCAGCTATACAAGTGGCGCATTTTTGGGCAAAAAGACGCCCGGCGCTAGCATAGCCATGCCGGACCTGGTGACTCACTTGTGCCAGGTGTCTCGCGTATTGAGACTAGTTGTAGGAGGATGCATTTTATATATATATATATATATATATATATATATAAAATGCAATCTCCTCTGTGTGTATGTGTATGTATATATATGTATGTGTATGTATGTATGTATGTATGTATGTATATGTATGTATATATATATATATATATATTAGTGATGTGCACCGGAAATTTTTCGGGTTTTGGGTTCGGTTCCGCGGCCGTGTTTTGGGTTCGAACGCGTTTTGGCAAAACCTACCGAAATATTTTTGTCGGATTCGGGTGTGTTTTGGATTCGGGTGTTTTTTTCAAAAAACCCTAAAAAACTGCTTAAATCATAGAATTTGGGGGTCATTTTGATCCCATAGTATTATTAACCTCAATAACCATAATTTCCACTCATTTTCAGTCTATTCTGAACACCTCACACCTCACAATATTATTTTTAGTCCTAAAATTTGCACTGAGGTAGCTGTGTGACTAAGCTAAGCGACCCAAGTGGCCGACACAAACACCTGGCCCATCTAGGAGTGGCACTGCAGTGTCACGCAGGATGGCCCTTCAAAAAAATACTCCCCAAACAGCACATGACGCAAAGAAAAAAAGAGGCGCAATGAGGTAGCTGTGTGACTAAGATAAGCGACCCAAGTGGCCGACACAAACACCTGGCCCATCTGGGAGTGGCACTGCAGTGTCAGACAGGATGGCACTTGAAAAAAATACTCCCCAAACAGCACATGACGCAAAGAAAAAAAGAGGCGCAATGAGGTAGCTGTGTGACTAAGATAAGCGACCCAAGTGGCCGACACAAACACCTGGCCCATCTAGGAGTGGCACTGCAGTGTCACGCAGGATGGCCCTTCAAAAAAATACTCCCCAAACAGCACATGACGCAAAGAAAAATTAAAGAAAAAAGAGGTGCAAGATTGAATTGTCCTTGGGGCCCTCCCACCCACCCTTATGTTGTATAAACAGGACATGCACACTTTAACGAACCCATCATTTCAGCGACAGGGTCTGCCACACGACTGTGACTGAAATGACTGGTTGGTTTGGGCCCCCACCAAAAAAGAAGCAATCAATCTCTCCTTGCACAAACTGGCTCTACAGAGGCAAGATGTCCACCTCATCATCATCATCGTTCGATTCATCACCCCTTTCACTGTGTACATCCCCCTCCTCACAGATTATTAATTCGTCCCCACTGGAATCCACCATCTCAGGTCCCCGTGTACTTTCTGGAGGCAATTGCTGCTGGTGAATGTCTCCACGGAGGAATTGATTATAATTCATTTTAATGAACATCATCTTCTCCACATTTTCTGGAAGTAACCTCGTACGCCGATTGCTGACAAGGTGAGTGGCGGCACTAAACACTCTTTTGGAGTACACACTGGAGGGAGGGCAACTTAGGTAGAATAAAGCCAGTTTGTGCAAGGGCCTCCAAATTGCCTCTTTTTCCTGCCAGTATACGTACGGACTGTCTGACGTGCCTACTTGGATGCGGTCACTCATATAATCCTCCACCATTCTTTCAATGGTGACAGAATCATATGCAGTGACAGTAGACGATATGTCAGTAATCGTTGGCAGGTCCTTCAGTCCGGACCAGATGTCAGCACTCGCTCCAGATTGCCCTGCATCACCGCCAGCGGGTGGGCTCGGAATTCGTAGCCTTTTCCTCGCACCCCCAGTTGCGGGAGAATGTGAAGGAGGAGATGTTGACGGGTCACGTTCCACTTGACTTGACAATTTTCTCACCAGCAGGTCTTTGAACCTCTGCAGACTTGTGTCTGCCGGAAAGAGAGATACAATGTAGGTTTTAAATCTAGGATCGAGCACGGTGGCCAAAATATAGTGCTCTGATTTCAACAGATTGACCACCCGTGAATCCTGGTTAAGCGAATGAAGGGCTCCATCCACAAGTCCCACATGCCTAGCGGAATCGCTCTGTTTTAGCTCCTCCTTCAATGTCTCCAGCTTCTTCTGCAAAAGCCTGATGAGGGGAATGACCTGACTCAGGCTGGCAGTGTCTGAACTGACTTCACGTGTGGCAAGTTCAAAAGTTTGCTGAACCTTGCACAACGTTGAAATCATTCTCCACTGCGCTTGAGTCAGGTGCATTCCACCTCCTTTGCCTATATCGTGGCCAGATGTATAGGCTTGAATGGCCTTTTGCTGCTCCTCCATCCTCTGAAGCATATAGAGGGTTGAATTCCACCTCGTTACCACCTCTTGCTTCAGATGATGGCAGGGCAGGTTCAGGTGTTTTTGGTGGTGCTCCAGTCTTCTGTACGCGGTGCCTGTACGCCGAAAGTGGCCCGCAATTCTTCTGGCCACCGACAGCATCTCTTGCACGCCCCTGTCGTTTTTTAAATAATTCTGCACCACCAAATTCAAGGTATGTGCAAAACATGGGACGTGCTGGAATTTGCCCAGATGTAATGCACGCACAATATTGCTGGCGTTGTCCGATACCACAAATCCCCAGGAGAGTCCAATTGGGGTAAGCCATTCTGCGATGATCTTCCTCAGTTGCCGTAAGAGGTTTTCAGCTGTGTGCGTATTCTGGAAAGCGGTGATACAAAGCGTAGCCTGCCTAGGAACGAGTTGGCGTTTGCGAGATGCTGCTACTGGTGCCGCCGCTGCTGTTCTTGCGGCGGGAGTCAATACATCTACCCAGTGGGCTGTCACAGTCATGTAGTCCTGAGTCTGCCCTGCTCCACTTGTCCACATGTCCGTGGTTAAGTGGACATTGGGTACAACTGCATTTTTTAGGACACTGGTGACTCTTTTTCTGAGGTCTGTGTACATTTTCGGTATCGCCTGCCTAGAGAAATGGAACCTAGATGGTATTTGGTACCGGGGACACAGTACCTCAATCAAGTCTCTAGTTGGCTCTGAATTAACGATGGATACCGGAACCACGTTTCTCACCGCCCAGGCTGCCAAGGCCTCAGTTATCCGCTTTGCAGCAGGATGACTGCTGTGGTATTTCATCTTCCTCGCAAAGGACTGTTGAACAGTCAATTGCTTACTGGAAGTAGTACAAGTGGTCTTCCGACTTCCCCTCTGGGATGACGATCGACTCCCGGCAGCAACAACAGCAGCGCCAACAGCAGTAGGCGTTACACTCAAGGATGCATCGGAGGAATCCCAGGCAGGAGAGGACTCGTCAGACTTGCCAGTGACATGGCCTGCAGGACTATTGGCTTTCCTGGGTAAGGAGGAAATTGACACTGAGGGAGTTGGTGGTGTGATTTGCAGGAGCTTGGTTACAAGAGGAAGGGATTTAGTGGTCAGTGGACTGCTTCCGCTGTCACCCAAAGTTTTTGAACTTGTCACTGACTTATGATGAATGCGCTCCAGGTGACGTATAAGGGAGGATGTTCCGAGGTGGTTAACATCCTTACCCCTACTTATTACAGCTTGACAAAGGCAACACACGGCTTGACACCTGTTGTCCGCATTTCTGTTGAAATAATTCCACACCAAAGAGCTGATTTTTTTTGTATTTTGACCAGGCATGTCAATGGCCATATTCGTCACACGGACAACAGGTGTCTCCCCGGGTGCCTGACTTAAACAAACCACCTCACCATCAGAATCCTCCTTGTCAATTTCCTCCTCAGCGCCAGCAACACCCATATCCTCATCCTGGTGTACTTCAACAGTGACATCTTCAATTTGACTATCAGGAACTGGACTGCGGGTGCTCCTTCCAGCATTTGCAGGGGGCGGGCAAATGGTGGAAGGTGCAAGTTCTTCCCGTCCAGTGTTGGGAAGGTCAGGCATCGCAACCGACACAATTGGACTCTCCTTGGGGATTTGTGATTTCGAAGAATGCACAGTTCTTTGCTGTGCTTTTGCCAGCTTAAGTCTTTTCTTTTTTCTAGCGAGAGGATGAGTGCTTCCATCCTCATGTGAAGCTGAACCACTAGCCATGAACATAGGCCAGGGCCTCAGCCGTTCCTTGCCACTCCGTGTCGTAAATGGCATATTGGCAAGTTTACGCTTCTCCTCAGACGCTTTTAATTTAGATTTTTGGGTCATTTTTTTACTGATCTCTTGTGTTTTGGATTTTACATGCTCTGTACTATGACATTAGGCATCGGCCTTGGCAGACGACGTTGATGGCATTTCATCGTCTCGGCCATGACTAGTGGCAGCAGCTTCAGCACGAGGTGGAAGTGGATCTTGATCTTTCCCTATTTTTTTAACCTCCACATTTTTGTTCTCCATATTTTAATGCGCACAACTAAAAGGCACCACAGGTATACAATGTAGATGGATGGATAGTATACTTTATGTATGACGACGAGTGACTGAAGACACAGAGGTAGGTACAGCAGTGGCCTACCGTACTGCTATATACAGTATAATGGACCTGGTGGACACTGTCAGCAGACTGCGTTTATAGTATAAAGAAAAAAAGACACCACAGGTATACAATGTAGATGGATGGATAGTATACTTTGTGTATGACGACGAGTGACTGAAGACACAGAGGTAGGTACAGCAGTGGCCTACCGTACTGCTATATACAGTATAATGGACCTGGTGGACACTGTCAGCAGACTGCGTTTATAGTATAAAGAAAAAAAGACACCACAGGTATACAATGTAGATGGATGGATAGTATACTTTATGTATGACGACGAGTGACTGAAGACACAGAGGTAGGTACAGCAGTGGCCTACCGTACTGCTATATACAGTATAATGGACCTGGTGGACACTGTCAGCAGACTGCGTTTATACTTATAGTATAAAGGAAAAAAGACACCACAGGAGTGTTTTTCAGGCAGACAAACGTATACTGGTGGTCACTGTCAGCAAAACTGTGCACTGTACTCCTGCTATAGCTGCTCCCCAGTCTCCCCCACAATTAAGCAGTGTGAGCACTCAGCACAGTCAGATATATCATGCAGCACACTGAGGCTGAGCACAGATATGGTATGGAGCGTTTTTTTCAGGCAGAGAACGGATTAAAAAAAACTAGCAAAACTCTGCACTGTACTCCTCCTAACAGCTGCTCCCCAATCCTCCCCACAATAAGCTAAGCAGTAGCAATCAGATCAACTAACTATAACTATATAAACGGAGAGGACTCCAGCCACGTCCTCTCCCTATCAATCTCAATGCACGTGTGAAAATGGCGGCGACGCGTGGCTGCTTATATAGAATCCGAATCTCGCGAGAATCCGACAGCGGGATGATGACGTTCGGGTGCGCTCGGGTTAGCCGAGCCATACGGGAGAATCCGAGTATGGCTCGGACCCGTGTAAAAAGGGTAAAGTTCGGGGGGGTTCGGTTTCTCGGAAACCGAACCCGCTCATCACTAATATATATATATATATATATATATATATATATATTTATTTCTCTTACGTCCTAGAGGATGCTGGGGACTCCTTAAGGACCATGGGGTATAGACGGGCTCCGCAGGAGACATGGGCACTATAAAGAACTTCAGATGGGTGTGCACTGGCTCCTCCCTCTATGCCCCTCCTCCAGACCTCAGTTAGATCCTGTGCCCAGAGCAGACTGGGTGCATTACATGGGAGCTCTCTTGAGTTTCTCGGAAAAAGAATTTTGTTAAGTTTTTTATTTTCAGGGAGCACTGCTGGCAACAGGCTCCCTGCATCGTGGGACTGAGGAGAGAGAAGCAGACCTACTTAAGTGATAGGCTCTGCTTCTTAGGCTACTGGACACCATTAGCTACAGAGGGTCGGAACGCAGGTCTCACCCTCGCCGTTCGTCCCGGAGCCGCGCCGCCGTCCTCCTCACAGAGCCGGAAGATAGAAGCCGGGTGAGTATAAGAAGAAAGAAGACTTCAAAGGCGGCAGAAGACTTCAGATCTTCTCTGAGGTAACGCGCAGTGGTAACGCTGTGTGCCATTGCTCCCACACACAGCGGGCACTGAAGGGTGCAGGGCACAGGGGGGGCGCCCTGGGCAGCAGTAATAAACCTCTAGGGACTGGCTAACAGATATATATGCTGCGGAGGCAGTATATTAAATAATTCCCTGCCAGTATTGAAAATTTGAGCGGGACCGAAGCCCGCCGCTGAGGTGGCGGAACTTGATCCTCCAGCACTAACCAGCGCCATTTTCTCCACAGCACACTGCAGAGAAGCTGGCTCCCCGGACTCTCCCCTGCTGAACACGGTGACAGAGGGCAAAAAAGAGGGGGTGGGGCACTTTTAATTGGCGCAGTGAGTGTATATATATTTATATAAAAGCGCTGTTTTATCTGGGAATTTTGTTTCCAGTGTCAGTTGGCGCTGGGTGTGTGCTGGCATACTCTCTCTCTGTCTTTCCAAGGGGCCTTATTGGGGAACTGTTCCCATATAGATATATCCCTGAGTGTGTGGGGGTGTCTGTACGTGTGTGTCGGCATGTCTGAAGCGGAAGGCTCATTTAAGGAAGAGGTGGAGCCGATGATTGTGGTGTCTCCGTCGGCAACGCCGACACCTGATTGGTTGGATATGTTGAATGTTTTAAATGCAAATGTGTCTTTATTACATCAGAGAATGGACAAAGCAGAGTCCAGGGATAGAACAGGGAGTCAGTCCATGGCTTTGACTGTGTCACAGGGCCCTTCAGGGTCTCGGAAATGTCCCCTGTCCTAAGTAGCAGACACTGATACCGACACGGATTCTGACTCCAGTGTCGACTACGATGATGCAAGGTTACACCCAAGGGTGGCCAATAGTATTCATTATATGATTATTGCAATAAAGTATTTTTTACATATCACAGATGACCCCTCTGTCCCTGACAAGAGGGTACACATGTTTAAGGAAAAGAAACCTGATGTAACCTTTCACCCATCTCATGAGCTGAACGCGTTATTTGAAAAGGCTTGGGAAACTCCAGATAAGAAACTGCAGATTCCCAAAAGAATTCTTATGGCGTATCCTTTCCCTGCGCAGGACAGGTTACGGTGGGAATCCTCACCCAGGGTGGACAAGGCGTTAACGCACTTGTCCAAAAAGGTGGCGCTACCGTCTCCAGACACGGCAGCCCTCAAGGATCCTGCTGATCGCAGACAGAAAACTACCTGGAAAATCAGATAGGAGCTTTTGTGAGACAAAGCCGCCAATTCGGACACCCGCCTTGCAGATGCCAAGGCCAACAACATGACCACCTTCCAAGTGAGAAATTTTAATTCAACCGTTTGAAGAGGTTTAAACCAGTGAGATTTTAGGAACTGTAACACCACGTTATGGTGCCACTGGAGGCACAAAAGGAGGCTGTATGTGCAGCACTCCCTTTACAAAAGTCTGGACTTCTGGGAGAGAAGCCAATTCCTTCTGAAAGAAAATTGATAGGGCCGAAATCTGTACCTTAATGGAGCCTAATTTTAGGCCCATATACACTCCTGTCTGTAGAAAGTGGAGAAAACGGCCCAGATGGAATTCCTCAGTAGGAGCATTCTTGGCTTTACACCAAGATACATACTTTCTCCGGTGATAATGTTTCGCCGTCACCTCCTTCCTAGCCTTTATCAGAGTAGGGATAACTTCTTCCGGAATGCCTTTCCCAGCTAGGATTCGATGTTCAACCGCCATGCCGTCAAACGTAACCGCGGTAAGTCTTGGAACACGCAGGGCCCCTGTTGCAACAGGTCCTCTCTGAGTCAGGGCCTTAAAAATTTATGTAGCCAGGACGGCTCGGCTTAGGAAAACAGAGGCACTGTTTATCCTGTATGCAGCCAACAAGGTTGGCGCTCCTGCTTCTAAGCATACCATTGCTCGCTTGATCTGTAACACGATTCAGCAGGCTCATTCAACGGCTGGATTGCCGTTACCAAATTCGGTAAAGGCCCATTCCACTAGGAAGGTGGGCTCTTCTTGGGCGCCTGCCCAAGGTGTCTCGGCATTACAGCTTTGCTGAGCGGCGACTTGGTCGGGTTCAAACACTTTTGCTAAATTCTACAAGTTTGATACCTTGGCTGAGGAGGACCTCATGTTTGCTCAATCAGTACTGCAGAGTCATCCCCATTCTCCCGCCCGGTTTGGAGCTTTGGTATAATCCCCATGGTCCTTACGGAGTCCCCAGCATCCTCTAGGAAGTAAGAGAAAATAAGATTTTAAACCTACCGGTAAATCTTTTTCTTCTAATCCGTAGAGGATGCTGGGCGCCCGTCCCAGTGCGGACGTATTTCTGCAAGGCTTGTATATAGTTATTGCTTATATAAGGGTTATGTTACAGTTGAGATCAGTCTTTGGCTGATGCTGTTTTTGTTCATACTGTTGACTGGTTGCGTATATTTCAGGTTATATGGTGTGGGCTGGTATGAATCTTGCCCTTAGATTAACAAAAATCCTTTCCTCGTACTGTCCGTCTCCTCTGGGCACAGTTTCTCTAACTGAGGTCTGGAGGAGGAGCATAGAGGGAGGAGCCAGTGCACACCCATCTAAAGTTCTTTATAGTGCCCATGTCTCCTGCGGAGCCCGTCTATACCCCATGGTCCTTACGGAGTCCCCAGCATCCTCTACGGACTAGGAGAAAAATATTTATCGGTAGGTTTAAAATCTTAGTATTTATTGGCTTCCACAAAGAGAGGATGGTCTAAGAAAATAATTATATATCGGAGATTCGCTGTGACAGCAATTTTGATTGTATTGACTAAAGTTGCCCACACACTAGAACGACTGATCGGACAATGTGAAAAAACAGAGATGTTTTGTCCAAAATCGCTCGTTCTGTTCTTAATCTTACCTGCAGCAGGGAAGATCTGAAGTTATGACAAACGACCCATGGGACCGCACATTGGATCATTATTCTTCAGGAATACTGAACGATTTGCACTTTTCAGAACAATGTATCATTAAAATGCATCAAAATCGTTCCACCTTCCCTAACATCGTTGTAGTGTGTGGGCACCTTACGCGTGGATTGCTTTTTTCATGTGTGTAAACTTGCGTCATAAGCACAGTTATTGAATTGCTAATATGGGAAAAACATACAAAGACCGGTGTGCACCCCAGGACCCCTCCCTTGTATGCCTAATATGGGAAAAACTGTCACAAGTGTAGCTACTGTACTGCCAAACAGTAATAATGAAGATAAAACAAGCTATTTGCAGAAGCTGTTTCATTTAAGCAGTAGGACACAGTGACAAATATTTACACAAAGAAATTGCACTCAGCGATAGATTTCTTCTGCTTTATAGTTTCTGAGCAATGATCTACATGTGGGGTGCTCTTATGTTTATGTATCTGCATGAAAGCAACTCACTCATTTGTTTTCATTATCAAAAAATGTTCATGTATAAATGTTGTTTATTTACATGTGTAAATTAGGGTTTGGTTTGAAATGCAGTCAGCTGGGATGCCAGTGGTCAGAATAGCAACCGCAGCTTCGTGACAGGGGAAAGGTAAATATACGTGCCTTCTCCCAATAGTCCCCTAACTATCCCCCATCCCCGCAGCCTAACCTTTAACCCTCCCCGGTGGTGCCTATCTATAACACCCCCCTTCCTTCCTGCAGCCTTACCTTAATCCTCCCACTGCAGCCTAAACCTAACCTCCCCCCATGCAGCTGAACTCTCGACAGCCTGGCAGTGTCTCGTTCGAGATCCCGGCATCAGGATTGTGATTCCGGCGTTGGGATTGCGGTGTCTATTTTGACTGCCAGGATCCCTGCTGTCAGGATCCTAACCGGATCCCCGTAAATTATGGTACAATAAAGCAATCAACTTTTAACACTGTGCTGCCTACTACCAGGGATTCCCCATTGTAAAGCACTCTACAGTCTCAATTATATTTAGCACTGTATACATGTATGCAAATCCATTAATGATCGACATACGGAGGTGAAGGGGGTGTATTATACCCGAACTTATCATGTGGTTATAATGGTTCCTTCATCGCTTCTTTTCCGAGGTGAAGCGGGAAGTAGTTGTACTGAGATGTATTATCATCTGGGATGCCAAAGTGGGGGAGTGAAAACTCCCCCCTCTTACGATCGCTGCTGGTGCCCCACACTGCATCAGCCTAGTGCTGATGCATTGTCTCTCCCCCCAGCCAGCTCTAGTGCGCATGTGTGAGAGGAATCATTCCGAGATCCCGCTGGACAGGATCCCGTAGGTCGGAATACCGACACCGGGATCCCGACCGGCACAATCCCGACGGGGGCGAGCGCAACGCAGCCCCTTGCGGGCTCGCCACACTTGGCACACTAATTTATTGTGCCGGTCAGGATTGTGCCGGTCAGGATCCCGGTGTCGCTATTCCGACCGCCGGGATCCCGTCCGGTGGGATCTTGACCGCATCCCATGTGAGATCTTGCTGGTACATATGGGCCTTTGCAAACTTCTGCCTTGTGAGGCTACAATATATTTAGGTATGTTCCTGGACCTGCTCATTATACAGGTGAAACTCAGAAAATTAGAATATCGTGCAAAAGTTCATTTATTTCAGTAATTCAACTTAAAAAGTGAAACTAATATATTATATAGACTCATTACATGCAAAGTGAGATATTTCAAGCTTTTATTTGTTATAATTTTGATGATTGTGTTTTACAGCTTAAGAAAACCCCAAATCCAAAATCTCAGAAAATTAGAATATTACATAAAATCAATAAAAAAAGGATTTTAAATACAGAAATGTTGGCCCTCTGAAAAGTATATTCATGCATATGTACTCAGTACTTGATTTGGGCCTCTTTTGCATGAATTACTGCCTCATTGCGGCGTGGCATGGATTCTATCAGCCTGTGGCACTGCTGAGGTGTTATGGAAGACCAGGATGCTTCAATAGCGGCCTTCAGCTCTTCTGCATTGTTTGGTCTCATGTCTCTCATCTTTCTCTTGGCAATGCCCCATAGATTCTCTATGGGGTTCAGGTCATGCGAGTTTGCTGGCCAAGCCAGCACAGTAATCCCACGGTCATTGAAGCAGGTTTTGGTACTTTTGGCATTGTGGGCAGGTGCCAAGTCCTGCTGGAAAATGAAGTCAGCATCTCCATAAAGCTTGTCTGCTGAAGGAAGCATGAAGTGCTCTAAAATGTCCTTGTAGACAGCTGTGTTGACTTTGGACTTAATAAAGCACAGTGGACCAATACCAGCAGATGACATGGCGTATCATAACAACACAGACTGTGGGAACTTCACACTGGACTTCAAGCATCTTGGATTGTGTGCCTCTCCATTCTTCCTCCATACTCTGGGGCCTTGGTTTCCAAATGAGATGCAAAATTTACTCCCTCAAAAAAGAGGACTTTGGACCACTGAGCAACAGACCAGTTTTTCTTTAGCCCAGGTAAGACGCTTCTGATGTTGTTTGTTGTTCAGGAGTGGCTTGACAAGAGGAATACGACATTTGCAGCCCATGTCCAGGATCCGTCTGTGTGGTGGCTCTTGATGCATTAACTCCAGCCTCAGTCCACTCCTTGTGAAGCTCCCCCACCCTTTTCAGTGGCCTTTTACTGACAATCCTCTCCAGGCTGCGGTCATCCCTGCTGCTTGTGCACCTTTTTCTTCCACACTTTTCCCTTCTACTGAACTTTCTATTAATGTGCTTTGATACAGCACTTTGAGAACATCCAACTATTTTTGCAATTTCCTTTTGAGGCTTTCCCTCCATGTGGAGGGTGTCAATGATGGTTTTCTGCACAACTGTCAGGTCAGCAGTCTTCGCCATGATTGTGAATTGTACTGAACCAGACTGAGAGACCATTTAAAGGCTCAGGAACCCTTTGCAGGTGGTTTGGATTAATTAGCTGATTAGGGTGTGACACTTTGAGCCTACAATATTGAACCTTTCTCATACGTCCTAGAGGATTCTGGGGACTCCGTAAGGACCATGGGGTATAGACTGAATCCGCAGGAGACATGGGCACACTATAAGACTTTGAATGGGTGTGAACTGGCTCCTCCCTCTATGCCCCTCCCCCAGACCTCAGTTAGACTCCGTGCCCAGGAGTGACTGGACACACACTAGGGGAGCTCTACAGAGTTTCTCTAAAGACTTTATTGTTAGGTTTTTTATTTTCAGGGAGACCTGCTGGCTACAGGCTCCCTGCATCGTGGGACTGAGGGGAGAGAAGTCAGACCTACTTCTTCTTAGTTCAAGGGCTCTGCTTCTTAGGCTACTGGACACCATTAGCTCCAGAGGGTTCGATCACTTGGTTCGCCTAGCTGCTTGTTCCCGGACCCGCGCCGTCACCCCCCCACAGAAGCCAGAAGAAAGAAGCCGGGTGAGTATTAGAAGAAAAGAAGACTTCAGTGACGGCAGAAGACTTCAGTAACGGAGGTACAGCGCAGCGGTCGCGCTGCGCTCCATGCTCCCACACACCAACGGCACTCACAGGGTGCAGGGTGCTGGGGGGGGGAGCGCCCTGGGCAGCAAGTTACTGTAAGTTGTTACCGCTGCCATATGTACATATTAGGTGCCTATGCACCGTTTACGATACCCCCGCCAGATAACGCAGCGTCCACGCTGCGCACCATTGCTCCCACACGCCAACGGTTTTTACAAGGGTGCAGGGCGCTAGGGGGGAGCGCCCTGGGCAGATATATATATATATATATATATATACATGGGAAGGTCTTGCACTCTCACAATAATAATGTCAACTGCTAGGGTGCCTATCAGGATCCAGTCACAGAAGGAACTGGGCCCATAGTACAATACAGGAAATCCCACTTTCGTGGGAAAAGATAGCACTCTCCAGACTATATTAAATAAATTATAAATAAATTATCTTTTGACTTTATTTAATATAGTCTGGAGAGTGCTATCTTTTCCCACGAAAGTGGGATTTCCTGTATTATATATATATATATATATATACCTTTGAGGCATCTATACAGTATGTGGATACTGTATAGACACCCCCGATAGCATAAATAAGGCTATATTATTAGCGGGATGACGCGCCGAGAAGGGGCGGGGCTTAGCCCTCACTTCAGGATACAGCGCCATTTTCTACAGGTCCCCGCCAAAAACAGTGCAGATGTGGGGGGGCACGGTGTTTAGTGCTATATAGAGGAAAATATAGCACTATTTTAGACAAATGGGCATGTAATCTGTATGTTATGCATATATATATATATATATACACACACAAACAAATCTAGAAAACCACAGCACTCGCCACCCCAGAAGCGGGGTGCAATATCTGCATTCACCACTCATAGGGTGGGGTGCATGCAGCCCATGGCCACCAACCCAAATATATACAAACAGAAAGTTCAGCGCTCACCATAGCAGGCTCACTCATCCTCATTTTTGAGACTTTGTGATAGTGTAGGACCTGCATGAAGGTGGGGTACCTTGGCGAGCGGTATGCAGGCTTCCGTGCATTGGCCAATTCACTAACTAAACCCCCATTATTTATTTATTGATGTTGTGAGGATAAGTCGGCTTGCTATGGTGAGTGCTGAACTTTCTGTTTGTATATATATATATATATATATATATATATATATATAGATGTTCCCTGTCGGTTATCCACTATAGCTTTAGTCGACATGTGTCCTGTCGGCATCGCCGACGCCTGTTGGTACTTGATTCTGTAGATGCAGTGTCAGCAGGTCGGTAGTTGTGTACTTGTCAACAGTAATCACTGTAGGGGAGACACAGTTGGTATGTGGGTGACTCTGTCGGCACCAACTGTTTTTACTGGGTGTAAATTAACATGCAGTAACTACCTTAGACCTGTATATATGTTTATATGTATATGTATGGTGCGGTTGCCATGGGCCTGTAGCCCGAGCACAGACATGGTAGTATATGTGGGGGAGTGTTGTTAATTTTATTTATGTATACTTCCCTCGGTCCCCTCAGAGTTGCATGACTGTTATTTTGCCTAGTTACTACTCCCTGCTGTCGACGAATACTAGTTTTTCTGTCGACCATAATGTTTCCTGGTAGATCCACAACTGGGGCATTCAGTACATGGTCATACACATTCAGAACACATTAATGTCACTTGGGACCCGATGGTTCCGGATAATCCGCTTATATGTATGATATATATATATATATATATATATATATATATATATATATGTGTATATAGATAGATAGATAGATATATTTAGGATATGTGTGTATTTGTGTATTACATTATGTATATTCATATTATGATTTATAATGAATGCTGAAGTAACAGTATTCCTTCTCATGTGCTGGTCGCTCTGTTGATAAAGCTCTAGGTCGGCCGTGACGACTTGGTCTCAGATCCTCACAAGGAGTCCGAATGTTTATTCTTTTCCCGCCGCAGATAGAATACTGCGAAGGTCAACTCCTGGTCGACACGGGGCCCTGTCTCAAAGGATCGTATACAGGAAGCTAAGTGATATTTTATTTCTATGCTTTGAAGTTATTTGCAGTACGGCCCTCATTCCGAGTCGTTCGCTCGGTATATTTCATCGCATCGCAGTGAAATTCCGCTTAGTACGCATGCGCAATATTCGCACTGCGACTGCGCCAAGTAATTTAACAATGAAGATAGTATTTTTACTCACGGCTTTTTCTTCGCTCCGGCGATCGTAATGTGATTGACAGGAAATGGGTGTTACTGGGCGGAAACACGGCGTTTCATGGGCGTGTGGTTAAAAACGCTACCGTTTCCGGAAAAAACGCAGGAGTGGCCGGAGAAACGGAGGAGTGTCTGGGCGAACGCTGGGTGTGTTTATGACGTCAAACCAGGAACGACAAGCACTGAACTGATCGCAGATGCCGAGTAAGTCTGAAGCTACTCTGAAACTGCTAAGTAGTTTGTAATCGCAATATTGCGAATACATCGGTCGCAATTTTAAGAAGCTAAGATTCACTCCCAGTAGGCGGCGGCTTAGCATGTGTAACTCTGCTAAAATCGCCTTGCGAGCGATCAACTCGGAATGAGGGCCTACATGCGCATGGGGGAGTGTTTATATTCGGATAGGCATCTGATAGATTTACCCTAAAAAGAGAGGGGATGTTTCTTCTGTTGATTCTTCTCTATAACATTGCGGCAGGCTGCCGTGCGTATACAGGAGGTGTGGCCGGGGGAATGCTGAGGCTGACTACGAGAGATACTGGAGTTTCTTCCTGGGATGGTGTACCGATGTTGGTGATGCCTCAGTTCATTCAATCTCGGCGGATACGGCTGGTAAATCTAACTTCGTGAGTTAGTCCCCTTCACAACGGTTGGTGACGCTTTCTTTTGTAGGATGCAGTTGTTTTAACCGGTTCGATACCATTCTTTTTTCCTTTTCTGTGCAGACAGTGGAAGGTGAAAAGGTAAGAGTTCTGCAGCATTGTTAGGTTCGCAGAGGCGGATGTCGTTTTCTGTTTCTACCACATCCACCGCATGTTGCTGAGTCTATCTGGCTGGAGCCTACTCCGGTGGGAACTCGTCTACTACTTTTCAGTCAGTCCGGGAATAGACTAGGACCTGTGAGTTAATTATAGAATCCAAAGGGGGACATTCTGGCGTTACAGATGTTTCCCCTCACTAATTTTTCTAATAGATCTTGCAGTTTCCCCTCTGGAAGGGGAGGTAGTACGCGACGCCATACCAGAGGTGCGTCAGGTTCAGAGCATTGTACTGCTGTCCTTATTTTTAAACAAATAAAAAAAAAAATTAATGCGTTGTTCTCCGCATTCTGATTACCTGTGTGGATATCCAGGATTGTCTTTGCCATTTTACCGGAGTGATGGCAGTGGGATGGTATTCTTTCAATAGTAAGAGCCATTGTTGTTCTATACTGGAACACTCTCCGGATTACGGCGAGGTCAAGACACAAGTGGTGCAAATCGTTGTTTTTCTCTCTGACTGTTCTTCAACACAGGGGAAGGCTGTTATTCCCAACGACGCAGGCGTCAGAGGTGGGTATCAGAGTAGATACGGAACGGTTGAAGTTCTGTGTGTTCCTGTGGAAAGAGGTCTGAGGATTCGGAGTAGGATCAGATTTGCAGTGACAATCCATCAATATGTTCCGTTGATGAAGAAGATCGGTGCGGCCTCAGAGGCCTTTTCGGTGAGCAGGTCAGATGCCTGAGTGGTTTTCACAGGGCCAGTTGGAAATGGGGTCCGGGTCTCACCTGCGCATGCGCCGGAATATAATCCTGATAGACAGGTTTTCGCTCCTGTGGTGTCGGTTCAGTTCTCACCTCCTAGAGGGACGAAGGTTCGGAATCCAGGATGAGATCCTGGTGTCCATGCATGCAGATTTCCAAGACTGGGGAGCAGTCGGTGTAAGGGAAGTATTTCCAGAAGAAGAGGTCAAGCGGGGAAGCTTGTCTGCAATAAGCTTTCTTGAATTAAGAGCTATTTTCAATGAACATATGCTTCGTGATCTGCCCGTGTTAATTCTGTTGGACGACTTGACAGCAGTGGTGTAAGTAAACCACTAGGGCAGAACAAGGAGCACAGCGGCAATGGCAGAGGCTGAAAAAGTTTTCCGCTGGGTGGAAAGACTGGTAAAGGCTATATTAGCAGTCTTCGTTCCGGATGTGAACGACGGAGAAATAGATTCCTCGGCATACGCGATCTCCATCCGGGAGAAATACGGTCGTCATCGAGAAGTTTTCACTGAAGCGACAAGTCTTGGAGGAATGCCTCAATTGGACATGTTGGCGTCTCGCCTGAACGAGAGATCTCAGAGATATTGTTCCAGGTCAGAGGACACTCAAGCTATAGCAGTGGACGTCCTCCGGACACCTTGGGTGTTTTCAGTTGGTCTATGTGTCCCCTCCGTTTTCACTCTTTTGAGGGTGATAAACGTAAGAAGAACAAAGGTTCAGGTGATCCTCATTGTTCCGGTCTAAACGAGGGGGGCTTGGTATCCAGTTCTTCAGGATTTACTCATAGAAGATCACTGGCCTCTTCCTCTACGTGAGGAACGGTTACAGCAAGTTCCGTGAATGTATCAACACTTACCGCGGCTGCGTTTGACGGTGTGGCGGTTGAACACCATATCTTAACCAGAATGGATATTCCCGGTGAAGTAGTTTCCACACTTCTTAGGGCTAGAAAAGATGTAACGGCAAAACTTT
Source organism: Pseudophryne corroboree (assembly GCF_028390025.1). NCBI lineage: Eukaryota > Metazoa > Chordata > Amphibia > Anura > Myobatrachidae > Pseudophryne > Pseudophryne corroboree. Next base: position 562,636,623 of record NC_086444.1, read on the forward strand.
ACCACGTGTTGGGAGAAAATGTGTGTCTTGGTGTGAATCCAAGAAGGCTACTACGGAAGATTTCAGCTGGGTCGTTCTTCTCCATTCTTTGCAAGCAAGTGTGAGTGCAGGCCTAAAGTTAGGCTCCATTTCGGTGTGGTTTTGGCCTCATAAAATTTTGGGAGGAGTACTGCACATCCAACCTCCATTTGTGCCCCCATTGGCACCATGGGCCCTTGACGTGGTGTTGCGTTTTCTTGTGTCAAGATGTTTGGAACCTTTATGAACGGTTGTGTTAAAAATTTCTCTCTTGGAGAGTGGTCATGCTTTTGGCTTTGGCGTCCGCAAGGCGGATGTTAGAAGTTGCGGCTGGGTCTCACAAGAGCCCCTGTTTGATCTTCCAGGTGGATAGAGCGGAAGTGAGAACTCGGATAATAGTTCTGCCAAAAAAGTGGTTTTGGTGTTTCGCAGAAACCTGCCTATTTGATGCCTATGGTTGCTTATGCATTGGCTGATTCAAGGTCTCTCGATGTAGTCAGGGCTTTGGATATTTATGTCGCCAATTTGGCTCAGATTGGGGAAACAGAGGCTCTGTTTGTTCGGTATGCTCCAGCGTGATTAGGGTGCCTGCGTCTCTACAGTCTGTTACACGCTGGATCTGTGATACGATTCGGCGTGCTCGTTCTATGGCTGGATTGCAGTTACCGAAGTAGGTGGTGACCCATTCTACTAGGTAGATGGGCTATTCTTGGGCGGATGCCCGAGGATTCTCGCCGGTTCAACTTTGCCGAGCGGATACTTGGTCGGGTTCAAACACCTGAGCTAAGCTGTACAAGTTTGATACCCTGGCTGATGGGGCCCTCACGTTTGCTCAATTGGTGCTGAGGAGTCGTCCGCACTCTCCCGCCCGGTCTGGAGCTTTGGTATAAACCCCATGGTCCTTACGGAGTCCCCAGCATCCTCTAGGACGTATGAGAAAATAGGATTTTAATACCTACCGGTAAATCTTTTTCTCTTAGTCCGTAGAGGATCCTGGGCGCCCGTCCCAGTGCGTTCCGTGTATGCAGTTATTGGTTATGGTTACACTCTTGTGGTGTTTCTTTACTGTCAGGCTGTTGCTGACGTTATGCATGCCATGGCGTGCAGTGTCTTATTATTGGTTGTGTTGACACACTGGTTGTGTTACATATTTTCTCAGCATGTGGCTGTTTATTTTTTATGCCATTGACTGGTTTTCTTTTGAATGCCACGTTCTGCGGTATGTTCGTGGTGTGAGCTGGTATGACACTCACCGTGTTTAAACAATAAATTCTTTCCTCGAAATGTCCGTCTCCCTGGGCACAGTTTTCTAACTGAGGTCTGGAGGAGGGGCATAGAGGGAGGAGCCAGTTCACACCCATTCAAAGTCTTATAGTGTGCCCATGTCTCCTGCGGATCCCGTCTATACCTCATGGTCCTTACGGAGTCCCCAGCATCCTCCACGGACTAAGAGAAAAGGATTTACCGGTGCGTATTAAAATCCTATTTTTGACAATATTCGAATTTTCTGAGATTTTGTATTTGGGGTTTTCTTAAACTGTAAGACACAATCATCAAAATTATAACAAATAAAGGCTTGAAATATCTCACTTTGCATGTAATGAGTCTATATCCGTGTTTCCCAACCTCAGTCCTCAAGGCACACTAACAGTCCTGGTTTTAGTGATATCCAGGCTTGAACACAGGTGACTTAATTAGTATCTCAGTTATTTTGATTTAACCATCTGTGCTGAAGCCTGGATATCACTAAAACCTGCACTGTTGGTGTGCCTTGAGGACCGCAGTTGGGAATTCCTGGTCTATATAATAGTTTCACCTTTTAAGTTGAATTACTGAAATAAATTAACTTTTGCACGATATTCTAATTTTCTGAGTTTTACCTGTAATGTGGTATAAAATGAACTGAATGGTATTATAATGTTATATAATATGAAGTGGGGCACCGTCATGTGGCACTATGTTGTGTAGGCACTGCATTGTAGCATAATATGAACTAGGGACACTGTATGGCATAATGTGATTAGGGGGTACTGTGTGGCATAATGTGTACTGGCAGCCCTATAATGTGACGTAACAGTACCTAAGGCACTACTATGATTCAGAAAATGAACTAGGGCACTACTATGGGGCATAACATTAACAACTGCTGAGGAGAGGTCTCTCACTGGAAGCATTGAACAGGGGCCGCTTCAATATGTTGCTATGGGGCCTACAAAGTTCTGGCTACGCCACTGTTAGGAATGGTCAGTGTCAATGCTACCAACCGTTCATACATTGCCCCTGCATATCGGCGTACTATCTTTTAGGTTGCAGCGCCGATATAGCCAGGGGTGCATATCACCTCAGTCACCGCGCACGAACCGTTGCTGTCATACATGGGGAAGAAACGGTATCAGTGTACATAACATGTGCTGATACCACTTCTCCCCCATAACGATGAATGATACAGCTATCCTAGGAAATCATATCAAGATTTGTTGTGAAGTGTTAACGCATAGGTAGTGTGTGTTGAAGGTAAAGCAAAATACATTCATTGTATTTATTACTTATTTTTAATACAAACTGTATTGTGCTTTTATCTCAAATGTGGCTTTTTATCAGCTGAGGAAAACTGAAACCTTATGCGCTTTGCGGCTGCTTGCATTTCTGGGTATTACAGTAGGCAAAACCTCACTTTTTTTTTTCTTGCTCCTCAATTTCTCTGTTCATTGCTTGGACAATGACAGCAAGTTTCTCATTGGTTACTGTAGTTTAGCTAATATTTTACAAAGCACGTTCAGTGAAAGACCAGAGTTGTGGTGCTGCATTGTGTTGGAATCAAACCAACGTCACCCCTTCCCCTGTCATTCAGTCAGTCACTTGACCTTACTGCTCTTACATGATAATAGGAGTGACACTGAGAATGTTTATATGCCTTCAGTTGTGTTACGTTCTGAAGTCAGTGTTTGAAATTTTACCATAGGTATTCTTCAGGTGGGAAATAGGAAAACTACGTTATTAGAATATTAATAAACCTCCCCTAGGGAGATGAAAAGGACAATCTGATCAAAATTCGGATTGCACCTCCGGTTGGTAGAATTTAATAAACTACAAAAATGGTCCTGTTACAGTAAAAAGTATCTGCTACATGTGCACCTCAGGTAACGCCAAGAACCATGGATTAATATTTACTTACATTAAGACGTCTCAAATTTACATCTCTATAGATTTACCAAATGTTTAACACTCATGTATATTTAGAAACGTGAAAACCAGAAACTCCCGTGCGAAGAACAGGTAGAACAGATAGTGTTTTATAAATGGATCACTTCAAGGTGTTCGGATAATGGCTATTGTTGATCTGTTGACAGTCTGGGTCATACGTGCCCTTTCATGGAATATATGGGTGTGAAATTTGTTGGCACATAATATAATTATCTCACTGTTGATGCATGCCGGCAGCAATTGCTCTTCCATTGTGTACATGGAAATCAGTGCGTAAGTGGACGCTTCTCTGCAGATTAACTGCCCCATCTGTATGCTTGGTTTTATAATCGTCATTTATCACGATCAGTGCTCCAGCCTAAAGGGGAGATGTTTGAAACCTTGGAGTTAGAGTGGAGGAAGATAAAGTACCAACAAATCAGCTCCTGACATTCTTCAAACACAGCCTGTAATATGGCAGTTAGGAGCTGATTGGTTGGTACATTATCTCTGTCCACTTTTTCTCTCTAAGGTTTGATACATCTCCTCATGATTCTTGATACAGAAGATGCACATGTCTGCATAGCATGTGGTTGTGACACAGCCTCACTGACTTTTTCCTATATGAGAATACCTAGTTCTACCTACTGAGTTGCAAGTGAAGATGTGTCAGAGATGATGCGTATGAGTCTACTACACTTGTGCTTTCCAGTGCTTGGTTCTGACGCATTTTTAGTGTGAAAAACCGCAAGATCTGCCCAACATACAGACTTGAGTTCAACTGCAACAGCCCTTAAGCTGGTATTTTGCTAGAGAACATTTCAACTCCAAAGTAATATAAGGAATATTTTCTATGATCAATTGCACTTGGAACTAAATTTGCTGTGTGTCTGGAAATCAATAATCTCTTAAAACTCCATTAATGAGGTCATGCTTATGTTACTCTAGGGACATTTATTAACATCGTCTGTATAATTGTTTTAAGTACTTGTATGTACAGTTGCCAATGAAGCACAGAAAGTTTCTGTCCATTCTGCCTGATTCTCCACCAACTTGTTTACACACAAAATTCCATCCATGAGATTTACAAGAGATGGAAATTTGACTAAATATACTGTACAGAGAGTGAATAAAGTGTCGCTCATTGCAATCATTATTATATATTGTCAGTAACACCTAGTGAATAGTCTAGTGTATGAGTGCTAATGAATCTTCCATTTTCACTTATACATAGTGATCAGTAGCAAAAACTGATTCCACTTCTTCCAAATGTGTTTCAGTGAGGGCCGGACTGGCCATCTGGCAAATGCCAGAAGGGCCGATCGGCAGGTGGGCCCGTTCCACACAGAGCAGAGAAGGCCACACACAGCGCAGCCTCCGGCTCTCTGGTTTAGCCCCCCCCCCGTCTCCATGGAAATCGGGGCGTGCCATGAATCCACGCCCCCCAGACTTGCGGCACGCCCCTGCCCCCAGCAAGTGCCGCCATAGAAATGGAGGTGTGCCACAAGTCCATGCCCCCTTGACTTGTGGCACGCTCCCTTACATCGTGATGATGCACCCCCCGCGACGTGCGCACGCTCCTACACAAATGCCCGGGCTGGAACGGAGGCCTAGTCTGTCGCTAGTTTCAGCTGTGAAAATGCTGCATGGACCTGTCTGTTCAATTAGCCACGAGTGAGGAAAAGTATCATTGTATTGGCAACGCCACCTCAGCTCGCCCCATCTTACCCCGTATTTGCAGATTTTTGTACTCAGACCTATGGGCTTGAAACCAAAAATCCACGATTTCTGTCGATGGCTACTTTTAGTGTGGCGTTGTGGCTAATTGAATTAACCCCTTAATTGCATAAAGTAAACTAGAATCATTAAATGCTTTAAAATATTAATACTTTAAAAAGACCTTATACTGTAATTTTATTTTAAAATAAGTATGTTGGTAACACCGTTTACCAGTTCATTGACTGGGGTTGCAGTTAAAAAATGCTGTTGGGATCCCGGAGGTCAGGATACCGAAGCCGAAATCCCACAGCCAACAATGCCGCCAGTCGGAATCCCGGCACATCAGGGCTATTTCCACTCGTGGGTGACCACAACAGCCATAGAGTGGGAGTAGATCCTGTGGCGAGCGCAGCCATTGTTGGGATATGTACAGCTGGCATCCTGTCTGCTGGTAATACATTCCGAACCCCATTGACTGCTATAGTTTTTATTTCCAATGATTAGTGCCATTCTTTTTTTAAATCTGTTCAGTTTTTATCATTTTTAAAAATGAGAATATTTACTAAAGTATTACATAAACAATTTAAAAAAAAATTTGCAGGCTGCTGCCATGAGCTCTGTATAATTGGATGGTTATTTGTTGTCTTGTATTCTATGTCACAGAAATAATTTATTTTAGTTCACAATGTTCAGTTCTTAGGTGTAAAGTTGCCCGTGTCTTTGACTGTGTGTGTTTAGAAACACCTCGGTTTTACTTTTTGCTTGATGTAATTATTGTAACGTATCAATTCTTGCCATTACACTGTACATGTAAAGTGATCAAACGGGCACTATTTCTGGATAATTTTCATTTAATTATGGAGAAAAGTAGTTTCCTCTTATTGTCTGTTGATTGTTATCTCTATTTCCACTGTGAAATATAAATTCCGGGTAGTCAAAATGGAAAACTCAGGGGGGGGGGGGGGGGGGGGGTGCTGGGATCTTCATACTGGTTAGTGAATGGAATTAGAACTATCCCTTCCTCTGGCCAATTATGTAAGTAATGCAATGCGCTGACGTTTACAGTGAGCATAAATTACACATTAAAGTACATTTGCTCAGAAGAGATGTACAAAGCCACATAAGTCATTTTATAGTTTAAAATGTGGTAAGGATCTCACTATCTGCAGCAGTCACTCAGCATATGTATTTGTCACTATGAGAAAATAGGTTAAATAACAGTAGCACTTAATTCTTAAAGCAGTATCTATTTTTACGGTATCTATATGTAGACAAGCATACTGGTTTCAGTGGTATCAGTTATGTTTCCAACGTTATTGTTAACATGAATATACACTGGTGCTTGACAGATCCACCACAAGTTCAACCATAGTGTGCTAAACCATTCAAATTGAAAGCGATGGTTAATAAAATAAATCCTCTGTAACACCTGGATTTGCAACAATCTGACTTTTATAGGCATCTGAAATATGTTGGCACCAAATGCTGTAAGAACTTAGCATAGGCAGGTCTTTCCAGTTTGCTAGATCTGTTCTTGAATGTTATGGTGGTAGCATAATTTTCTATATAATAGCCCAGATCTGTCGCTCTGTGACTGTGTGGATAACGCTGGGTGTGGCTAGGAGCTCTCATTGGGTTAGCAGCAGGTCTATCACACCCAGTCCACAGCTGATTAGGCGAGAAACGCCTTCCCACACAGGTTACATCCAATGGGAGGCTCTGCTCTTTGGCTGCTGTGTGTTCCCAGAGCAGTTGCAAGGGGCTACGATCCCTTAACCATCGCACACCCTTTGTCCGTGCAATATTTAACCACTCACACAATTATGATTTGAGCTAATACTCCATATAATACAAATATTGCACGCCACAAGGGCGTGCAAGGGTTAAGGGGACGTAGCCCCTTACGACGGTGTGAAGAGCGCCCGTATGGTGCGATGAATCACCTAGTGTACATTATCTCTTCATTGTTATCAAGCCTCGTTTTTTGGTATATCATGTAAGAAGGCTGGCTTCTGTGCAACAATCAGCAAGTTTTGTATGACAGAGTATACAGACTTCAGTTGGACAGAGGTAACTTCTTCTAGCAGTAGTCCATGACCATGGCATTGTGCCAATTTGAGAATAGTAGGAACATTTCTACAACACAGCCAATTGGAACAAGGTATGTCTTTGTTTCTTCTTTAAATGTAACGCTCATGAGGTCAGATCCCCAGCATCCACGGGAAAGCAGCAACTCTCAGAGTCAAGCCCCTGCACCAATTAAGTAATTGAGAGTTCACAAGAAGCAGCGTTTGCATGTGATTTAGTGCAGAACATGTCAGAAGATACACAATGTTTCACATCAAAAGGTTCCATATTTCAGGTGCTGAGAGGAACAAAGCGCTACTTTGTTCACCTTCCTGCTAAATAAAAACTGAATCTTTGGTATTCACAGACATTGATAAACACCACAGAGCTTTATAGACAACATAGAGTACTATGTACTTAATGAGCCTTATTAATGTTTTTCCACAGATTTTGAACACTTTTGGATATGGCATACTACATTGAAATTAAAGCAAAGTGTTTGTATTTACAGGTCTATTCAATACCATTTGTTGTTTTGGATGATCAGCAGCAAAATTTATTTAATAGAATTAAAAAAAATTCTTAAAATCAGTGCCCATATATGAAGCCCAAACATCAGCATCTTAGGGCACATAGGCAAAACCCATTCACCAATGCATATCTGTGGGCAGCATCGGTGGCGTAGTAGTTAGCATTACTACCCAACAGCACTGAGGTCTTGGGTTCAATTCACATTAAGTCTGTGTGGAGTTTCTACAGTATGTTCTCACCGGACTCGTATGGATTTTCTCCGGGTTCTATCCAAAAACATATATACATAGGAGGTTCATTGGATTCTGAAATATCTCTGTAAAGCACTGTGGAACGGGATCCGGTCACGTGACCGGCGCTCAGGATCCCGGTAGTTACCATGCTGATGCTGGTATCCCATCCACTTACCAGCCCGACAGTTGATATGCCGACTGACAAGGGACTATTCCCAGCGCTGGTCTCCCAGCCCCAACCCTGTGGAACATATGCATGCTACATATGTTACCATTAATAAATAAAGACAGCTCAGTGTATAATTTTTAACAACATCGTGCTTGCAGTTTATAAAACTTGTATTAATAAATATGAGCGCACAGACACGGTGTCACATTTTTGGTTCCGGTATGAATGGTCTACCACTATTGGTCGACATTGACATGGTCGACATGGACACATGGTCGACACATGAAAGGTCAACACATGAAAAGGTCGACATGAGTTTTTTTACTTTTTTTGGTGTTGTTTTTTGCGTAAAGTGACTGGGAACCCCAATTAGTGCACCGCGTCCCCTCGCATGGCTCGCTTCGCTCGCCATGCTTCGGACATGGTGCCTTCGCTTCGCTCGGCACAGATTACCGTTCCAATCATAGTCCACGTGGATCGTAAAGTATGGAAAAGTTCCCCAAAAGAAAAAAAAGTTAAAAAACTCATGTCGACCTTTTCGTGTGTCAACCTTTCATGTGTCGACCATTTTCATGTGTCGACCATGTGTCCATGTCGACCATGTCAATGTCGACCAATAGTGGTCGACCTAATGACTGTCGACCATAACATGGTCGACCATATGAACGGATACCCACATTTACAGCATTCCTACTTCATACACAGAAATTGATTATATAAATAATTTATATAAAAGTTTGTGACTTTATGATCATAATAATGGTCTGGTTAAATAACAATCCATGGGTTTCAAGTATAAGGTCAGTGTATGAGCTACAGTGGCACTGTACATAAAGTTTCAGGGCTAACATGCAGTAAAACCATAAACATGTATAGTTGTTTAGCAAGCATTTAAAAATCTAGTACCCATGTGAAATTCCGATGAAATCTGGATACTTTTTATGTGCATGTTACATTTATTAGTGGTACTTTACGGGTCATGGTTAATTTGGACCATTTTTATGCTTCAGCAAATGTAATGCTGCATTATGTGAACTCTATAAAATATTAATGATTTGCCTCACTTCCATATTTTTATGAGAGCCAGAATCATTGCACAGTTCTTACTTTTTTTGGTGTTGTTTTTTGCGTAAAGTGACTGGGAACCCCAATTAGTGCACCGCGTCCCCTCGCATGGCTCGCTTCGCTCGCCATGCTTCGGACATGGTGCCTTCGCTTCGCTCGGCACAGATTACCGTTCCAATCATAGTCCACGTGGATCGTAAAGTATGGAAAAGTTCCCCAAAAGAAAAAAAAGTTAAAAAACTCATGTCGACCTTTTCGTGTGTCAACCTTTCATGTGTCGACCATTTTCATGTGTCGACCATGTGTCCATGTCGACCATGTCAATGTCGACCAATAGTGGTCGACCTAATGACTGTCGACCATAACATGGTCGACCATATGAACGGATACCCACATTTACAGCATTCCTACTTCATACACAGAAATTGATTATATAAATAATTTATATAAAAGTTTGTGACTTTATGATCATAATAATGGTCTGGTTAAATAACAATCCATGGGTTTCAAGTATAAGGTCAGTGTATGAGCTACAGTGGCACTGTACATAAAGTTTCAGGGCTAACATGCAGTAAAACCATAAACATGTATAGTTGTTTAGCAAGCATTTAAAAATCTAGTACCCATGTGAAATTCCGATGAAATCTGGATACTTTTTATGTGCATGTTACATTTATTAGTGTTACTTTACGGGTCATGGTTAATTTGGACCATTTTTATGCTTCAGCAAATGTAATGCTGCATTATGTGAACTCTATAAAATATTAATGATTTGCCTCACTTCCATATTTTTATGAGAGCCAGAATCATTGCACAGTTCTTACTTTAGAAGCATATATTTCACTCTTGTATTGGTTCACTGTGACCTCGGACAAACTACTTGTCTTTTAGTGCCCCAGACACCAGAAATTGATGACCTGAGTGAAACCAATATCCCAAGGGAGAGATTATCACTTGAACTCCATATTTATCATACTTGTTCTGGATAGTATTATGGAATCCAACTCTGTTTTAATACGGGATTTAATTTTTAACAGATCCCTTAACAGATACCTTTTACTAGGAACTATGGTAACACATTGATATGTATTGCTAAAACCTTCACCAATAGTGCATGTTTTCCAGATCTCAGGGGGAATATTAAAAGGCATATGTTGATCTTTTAGGGTGTGTTGACTTGACATACATTCAGTTGCCTGTAGTGTTTTCTTAGAGCAATCTTATAAACCAGATTCAATTATCCAGGAGTCCTAAAGATCATTGATCTCTAAAGCAGCAGGGCCATCTTTTTGTATTGGCTCACTGGGCAGTTGTCTAAGGGCCCCAGAAGTATAAGGGCCCTACGCTGATAGCTGAGGATCCCTTTTTTTCCAGGGGAACCAGATTTTTTTTTTAATTGGCCCTGGGGAACTGGTGATATTTGACTTCAAAGCCTTAGCTTCCATCCCAGCCTGGTAATTGCTCTTTCCAGTTCAATTTATCAGGTTCTGTCTGACTTGTTGTTCTGAGGGTATACTCCAAAAGCTGGGACTCTACCTTTTCAGTGGACACTGGCAGCTTGTCTCTACTATTCCCAGAACCAGAGATATCAGCCTTCCAGCAGCTGGTCCTGCTCCAGCTCAACACGCCTGCTATGCAGTTTCATATTTTCATCAGTAGATTGCTCTGGCTCCTGAACTCTGATCCCCAAGTTCCTAGTACCTCCTGAAAGGTGGGACCCTCTAGTTAGCTTTGCTTTCAGTGGGATTAAAAAGCAATCTATTTCCAGGAACCAGGAACTGGAGATATCTGCAGAACCCTGCGCCCCCCCCCCCCCCCCCCCACCAAAAAAATAAATAGCTTTTGGTTGCTCTATTATTTTTCCACCATATAGTTGAAGTTGTAGAGGCAAATATATAAAAACAAGTTACTTACCACTGTAGTTACTCAAACTATAGCAAAACATTCAATAATTAGTCTTCTGATATATCCCTTTTATAAATAATTAAATAATAATATAAACCACAATCATTAGAATCAGCACAATCATTAGACAAATGAGACCTGATTTGACACATTTGTATGCAGATGTACTATTGTGTGTGTGTGAATATATATATATACACACACACACACACACACACACACACACACACACACACACACACACATTATATATAATATATATATATAATTTTCTCCATGCTCTCATGTTCAGTTCAATAACATATATTTCAAAGGTTTAAACTAAATACGAATGTGCTTGATTCAGTTCAAATGAAGACCTGTATCCCACTTTAACAGGGGAAGACACTTGGTAAAGTTCTAGGCTATATGAAATCAGCAAAAGATAGTATAAATTTGGCCCACACAGTGTACTGGTTAAATTAGCTGACATGCTCAGCAGTCTATTCCAGTACAGTGGTCTCCTTTTAAGTCTGTTCAAGCATGGTGTAGTTGCTTGGCACCTGCAGGTCAGATTAAGAATGCTTAGAAAGTACAGCATTGCAATGAAAACAAGCAGTGACATAGGAAAACAGTTAAACATGTATTTATTATTTAGGAATATTTATTTAAACATTCAAAGAATAAAGATCACAATGAACGTTTGAATACTTTTTCCTCCTTGTATGTCACTTAAATGATACTAATTGTTATTGTGTTGGGTTATTTCCTTTTTAGTACTATTATGTGTTTATAAAATCTGTTATCCCTGCTTGTGTCCTGTGCTGATAGCTCCAGCAGTGCCTGGTAAAGTCAGCTGTGGTGGATACTACTTTTACTTTACTGAAAAGAGCTGAGAGGAAATGAGATCTGTCCGAATCATTCACACATACAAATATCAGGTGTTAGCTGTGATTAACCCTTTAAAGTCTCCTGACTATGGTCTCCATTGACACTGATCTAAGGTATTGATGGGTGACAGGGGTTATCGCCGTGGTTGTCTGTGGGCCCTTAGAATCCTGGGGTTCCTGGGCAACCACCCAATGGAAGAGATGGCCCTGCCTATTAGCATCCTAATTTAGGTTATGCCAATAAAAGCACTAATGTACTAATCTGGGTATCTTTTCAAATTTTGTTGTCTAATAAAGAATATAGATGCAGGAGTCCAGGAGCTTTCGAACTAAATGGATTGCCATTAAAACTTTGAAGAGGAACATTTCTCCTATGCACACCTGTTGTCTATAAGACAGTGGAAGGACAATCAGCAATTAGAGTATATTAACTTTCAAGATATATATATATATATATATATATATATATATATATATATATATTATTTCTCTGACGTCCTAAGTGGATGCTGGGGACTCCGTCAGGACCATGGGGAATAGCGGCTCCGCAGGAGACAGGGCACAAAACTAAAGCTTTAGGATCAGGTGGTGTGTACTGGCTCCTCCCCCCATGACCCTCCTCCAAGCCTCAGTTAGGTTTTTGTGCCCGTCCGAGCAGGGTGCAATCTAGGTGGCTCTCTTAAGGAGCTGCTTAGAAAAAGTTTTTAGGTTTTTTATTTTCAGTGAGTCCTGCTGGCAACAGGCTCACTGCATCGAGGGACTTAGGGGAGAGAAGTTCAACTCACCTGCGTGCAGGATGGATTGGCTTCTTAGGCTACTGGACACCATTAGCTCCAGAGGGAGTCGGAACACAGGTCTCACCCTGGGGTTCGTCCCGGAGCCGCGCCGCCGACCCCCTTGCAGATGCTGAAGATTGAAGGTCCAGAAACCGGCGGCAGAAGGCTCTTCAGTCTTCTTGAAGGTAGCGCACAGCACTGCAGCTGTGCGCCATTGTTTGTCACACACTTCTCACCAACGGTCACGGAGGGTGCAGGGCGCTGCTGGGGGCGCCCTGGGCAGCAATGTAGATACCTTTTATGGCTAAAAAATACATCACATATAGCCCTTGAGGCTATATGGATGTATTTAACCCCTGCCAGATATTACAAACTACGGGAGAAAAGCCCGCCGGAATAGGGGGCGGGGCTTATTCTCCTCAGCACACAGCGCCATTTTCCTGCTCAGCTCCGCTGTGAGGAAGGCTCCCAGGACTCTCCCCTGCACTGCACTACAGAAACAGGGTAAAACGGAGAGGGGGGGGCACTTTTTTGGCGATATTTTATATATTTAAGCTGCTATAAGGATACAACACTTATATAAGGTTGTTCCCATATATATTATAGCGCTTGGGTGTGTGCTGGCAAACTCTCCCTCTGTCTCCCCAAAGGGCTAGTGGGGTCCTGTCTTCGATAAGAGCATTCCCTGTGTGTCTGCTGTGTGTCGGTACGTGTGTGTCGACATGTATGAGGACGATGTTGGTGTGGAGGCAGAGCAATTGCCGGTAATGGTGATGTCACCCCCCAGGGAGTCGACACCGGAATGGATGGCTTTGTTTATGGAATTACGTGATAATGTCAGCACATTACAAAAATCAGTTGACGACATGAGACGGCCGGAAAACCAGTTGGTACCTACCCAGGCGTCTCAGACACCGTCAGGGGCTGTAAAACGCCCTTTACCTCAGTCGGTCGACACAGACCCAGACACGGACACTGAATCTAGTGTCGACGGTAAAGAAACAAACGTATTTTCAAGTAGAGCCACACGTTATATGATCACGGCAATGAAGGAGGCTTTGCATATCTCTGATACTGCAAGTACCACAAAAAGGGGTATTATGTGGGGGGTGAAAAAACTACCTGTAGTTTTTCCTGAATCAGAGGAATTGAATGATGTATGTGATGAAGCGTGGGTTAACCCAGATAGAAAAGTGCTAATTTCAAAAAAGTTATTGGCATTATACCCTTTCCCGCCAGAGGTTAGGGCGCGCTGGGAAACACCCCCTAGGGTGGATAAGGCGCTCACACGCTTATCAAAACAAGTGGCGTTACCGTCTCCTGATACGGCCGCCCTCAAGGATCCAGCTGATAGGAGGCTGGAAACTACCCTAAAGAGTATATACACACATTCTGGTGTTATACTGCGACCAGCCATCGCCTCAGCCTGGATGTGCAGTGCTGGGGTGGTCTGGTCGGATTCCCTGACTGAAAATATTGATACCCTGGATAGGGACAGTATTTTATTGACTATAGAGCAATTAAAGGATGCTTTTCTTTATATGCAAGATGCTCAGAGGGATATTTGCACTCTGACATCGAGAGTAAGTGCGATGTCCATATCTGCCAGAAGAAGTTTATGGACGCGACAGTGGTCAGGTGATGCGGATTCCAAACGACATATGGAAGTATTGCCGTATAAAGGGGAGGAATTATTTGGCGTAGGTCTATCGGATCTGGTGGCCACGGCAACTGCCGGAAAATCCACCTTTTTACCTCAGACCCCCTCCCAACAGAAAAAGACACCGTCTTTTCAGCCGCAGTCCTTTCGGTCCTATAAGAACAAGAGGGCAAAAGGACAGTCATATCTGCCCCGGGGCAGAGGAAGGGGTAAGAGAGGGCTGCAAGCAGCCCCTGCCCAGGAACAGAAGCCCTCCCAGGGTTCTGCAAAGCCCTCAGCATGACGCTGGGGCTGTACAAGCGGACTCAGGAGCGGTGGGGGGTCGACTCAGGAATTTCAGCGCACAGTGGGCTTGCTCACAGGTGGACCCTTGGATCCTGCAGGTAGTATCTCAGGGTTACAGGTTGGAATTCGAGAAGTCTCCCCCTCGCCGGTTCCTAAAGTCTGCTTTGCCAACGTCTCCCTCAGACAGGGCGACGGTATTGGAAGCCATTCACAAGCTGTTTTCTCAGCAGGTGATAGTCAAGGTACCCCTCCTACAACAGGGAAAGGGGTATTACTCCACGCTATTTGTGGTACCGAAGCCGGACGGCTCGGTAAGACCTATTCTAAATCTGAAATCTTTGAACCTGTACATACAAAAATTCAAGTTCAAGATGGAATCACTCAGAGCAGTGATAGCGAATCTGGAAGAAGGGGACTTTATGGTGTCCCTGGACATAAAGGATGCTTACCTGCATGTCCCAATTTGCCCTTCACATCAAGGGTACCTCAGGTTCGTGGTGAAAAACTGTCATTATCAGTTTCAGACGCTGCCGTTTGGATTGTCCACGGCACCTCGGGTCTTTACCAAGGTAATGGCCGAAATGATGATTCTTCTGCGAAGAAGAGGCGTATTAATTATCCCTTACTTGGACGATCTCCTGATAAGGGCAAGGTCCAGAGAACAGCTGGAGGACGGAGTAGCACTAACCCAAGTAGTGCTGCAACAACACGGGTGGATTCTGAATTTTCCAAAATCTCAGTTGACCCCGACAACACGTCTGCTGTTCCTGGGAATGATTCTGGACACGGTTCAGAAAAAGGTGTTTCTTCCGGAGGAGAAAGCCAAGGAGTTATCCGAACTTGTCAGGAACCTCCTAAAACCAGGAAAAGTGTCTGTGCATCAATGCACAAGAGTCCTGGGAAAGATGGTGGCTTCTTACGAAGCAATTCCATTCGGCAGATTCCACGCACGAACTTTTCAGTGGGATCTGCTGGACAAATGGTCCGGATCGCATCTGCAGATGCATCAGCGGATAACCTTATCGCCACGGACAAGGGTGTCTCTTCTGTGGTGGTTGCAGAGTGCTCATCTGTTAGAGGGCCGCAGATTCGGCATACAGGACTGGGTCCTGGTGACCACGGATGCCAGTCTGAGAGGCTGGGGAGCGGTCACACAGGGAAGAAACTTCCAGGGAGTATGGTCAAGCCTGGAGATGTCTCTTCATATAAATATACTGGAGCTAAGAGCAATTTACAATGCTCTAAGCCTGGCAAAACCCCTGCTTCAGGGTCAGCCGGTGTTGATCCAGTCGGACAACATCACGGCAGTCGCCCACGTAAACAGACAGGGCGGAACAAGAAGCAGGAGAGCAATGGCAGAAGCTGCAAGGATTCTTCGCTGGGCGGAAGATCATGTGATAGCACTGTCAGCAGTGTTCATTCCGGGAGTAGACAACTGGGAAGCAGACTTCCTCAGCAGACACGATCTACACCCGGGAGAGTGGGGACTTCATCCAGAAGTCTTCCACATGATTGTGAACCGTTGGGAAAAACCAAAGGTGGATATGATGGCGTCTCGCCTCAACAAAAAACTGGACAGGTATTGCGCCAGGTCAAGAGACCCTCAGGCAATAGCTGTGGACGCTCTGGTAACACCGTGGGTGTACCAGTCAGTGTATGTGTTTCCTCCTCTGCCTCTCATACCCAAAGTACTGAGAATTATACGGCAAAGGGGAGTAAGAACGATACTCGTGGCTCCGGATTGGCCAAGAAGAACTTGGTACCCGGAACTTCAGGAGATGCTCACGGAAAATCCGTGGCCTCTACCTCTAAGACGGGACCTGATTCAGCAGGGACCGTGTCTATTCCAAGACTTACCGCGGCTGCGTTTGACGGCATGGCGGTTGAACGCCGAATTCTAAAGGAAAAAGGCATTCCAGAAGAGGTCATTCCTACACTGGTTAAAGCCAGGAAGGAGGTGACTGCACAACATTATCACCGCATTTGGAGAAAATATGTTGCGTGGTGTGAGGCCAGGAAGGCCCCCACGGAGGAATTTCAACTGGGTCGATTCCTACATTTCCTGCAAACAGGATTGTCTATGGGCCTCAAATTGGGGTCCATTAAGGTTCAAATTTCGGCCCTGTCGATTTTCTTCCAGAAAGAATTGGCTTCAGTTCCTGAAGTCCAGACTTTTGTAAAAGGAGTACTACATATACAGCCCCCGGTTGTGCCCCCAGTGGCTCCGTGGGACCTGAATGTAGTTTTGGATTTTCTCAAATCCCATTGGTTTGAGCCACTCAAATCGGTGGATTTGAAATATCTTACATGGAAAGTAACCATGCTATTGACCCTGGCTTCAGCCAGGAGAGTATCAGAATTGGCGGCTTTATCGTATAAGAGCCCATATCTGATTTTCCATTCGGACAGGGCAGAACTGCGGACGCGTCCTCAGTTTCTGCCTAAGGTGGTGTCAGCGTTTCACCTGAACCAGCCTATTGTGGTGCCTGCGGCTACTAGCGATTTGGAAGATTCCAAGTTGCTGGACGTTGTCAGGGCATTGAAAATATACATTTCAAGGACGGCTGGAGTCAGAAAATCTGACTCGCTGTTTATACTGTATGCACCCAACAAGCTGGGTGCTCCTGCTTCTAAGCAGACGATTGCTCGTTGGTTTTGTAGCACAATTCAACTTGCACATTCTGTGGCAGGCCTGCCACAGCCTAAATCTGTCAAGGCCCATTCCACAAGGAAGGTGGGCTCATCCTGGGCGGCTGCCCGAGGGGTCTCGGCATTACAACTCTGCCGAGCAGCTACGTGGTCGGGGGAGAACACGTTTGTAAAATTCTACAAATTTGATACCCTGGCTAAAGAGGACCTGGAGTTCTCTCATTCGGTGCTGCAGAGTCATCCGCACTCTCCCGCCCGTTTGGGAGCTTTGCTATAATCCCCATGGTCCTGACGGAGTCCCCAGCATCCACTTAGGACGTCAGAGAAAATAAGATTTTACTTACCGATAAATCTATTTCTCGTAGTCCGTAGTGGATGCTGGGCGCCCATCCCAAGTGCGGATTGTCTGCAATACTTGTACATAGTTATTGTTACAAAAAAATCGGGTTGTTATTTGTTGTGAGCCGTCTGTTCAGAGGCTCCTACGTTTGTCATACTGTTAACTGGGTTTAGATCACAAGTTATACAGTGTGATTGGTGTGGCTGGTATGAGTCTTACCCGGGATTCAATATCCTTCCTTATTGTGTACGCTCGTCCGGGCACAGTATCCTAACTGAGGCTTGGAGGAGGGTCATGGGGGGAGGAGCCAGTACACACCACCTGATCCTAAAGCTTTAGTTTTGTGCCCTGTCTCCTGCGGAGCCGCTATTCCCCATGGTCCTGACGGAGTCCCCGGCATCCACTACGGACTACGAGAAATAGATTTATCGGTAAGTAAAATCTTATTATATATATATATACAAACAGAAAATTCAGCACTCACCATAGCAAGCTCACTTGTCCTCACAACATCAATAAATAAATGATGGGGGTTTAGTTAGTGAATTGGCCAATGCACGGAAGCCTGCAAACCGCTCGCCAAGGTACCCCATCTTCTTGCAGGTCCTGCACTATCAAAGAGTCTCAAAAATGTAAACCTGACAACTGTATCACACATAATATAACTACAAATATGCCCACTAGATTTAATGTGTACCTGCCACATACCTTATAGCTTTTAAAGGTACACTAGTCACCTGCACTGGCTGATAAATTACTAAGGAACAGCTGACACAGGTTTAAAACAAATGAGTTTACATAGGGGGCATGAAAAAACTTGTGGCCACAATTAATAAGAGTTAACCAAAGATTAACCCTGCAATATACAAACAAATATAAAACCACAGCACTCGCCACCCCAGAAGCGGGGTGCAATGTCTGCACTCACCACTCATAGGGTGGGGTGCATGTAGCCCATGGCCACCTACTTAAATATATACAAACAGAAAATTCAGTAGGTGACCATGGGCTACATGCACCCCACCCTATGAGTGTTGAGTGCAGTCATTGCACCCCGCTTCTGTGGTGGCGAGTGCTGTGGTTTTATATTTGTGTGTATGTATGTATATATATATATATATATATATATATATATATATATATATATATATATATAGTGGATATTGGAACAGTGAGTGTTTATTTTCGTTGAAGAAGAATCAATTGTGGGACAGACAAAAGAATGCCCTGCAAATAGTTTCAACAAGCCTCACATAAGATACATTATAAATCCAGGCGGTGAAAGACAAATAGGGCTTGTAATTGTGGAGGCGGCCCCTGCCTGCAGGCTGTGATTAGACAGTTATGAAATGAGGCAGCTAAATGTTAAAAATAATAGTAACAAGTAGGATAAACCAGTAATCCATATGTATTTCTCCCCATATAAATCAGTAGCTGCAGAGACAATGTTACTATTACAGGATGACTATTTAATTGTTGATCTTACATCATTCATCAGGTTACAAGAAAGTTATTTTTGGCGGAGAGCTGAAGATGCGTATACAGTGTTTCTGTACATCAGTATTAAAATGAGTTTCTTGTTGTTCTCTTTTTATTTAACAAAAAAACATTGATGCATTATATTTTAAAAAAAGTAATTTTTACGGCACAGTTGGCCTATTTAGAAAAAATAAATATTCAAGAAACCAAAGATGGATATAAAGCAATTTTGATTAAATATTCACGAAAACAAAGATAGACGTAAAGCAATGTCGATTGATAAGCAAAACAGGTAAGATAGGGCAACAATGACACCAGAACCAGGAAGAAGGCTGAAACAAAGGATGTAATTTTCACTGTACAGTTGCTGATCGTGGTCTTAAAGGGAGAAGAAATGTCACAAAGGGAGCATTAGCCATTGTTTCTCCTCTGGCTTCAGGGACCTGCTTTTCAAACTGCAAAGAGCAGAGAGAAACAAAATTATCAGGGAGGAATCCCCCTGCATCCCAAGAAATATTGGAGAGTTAAACATAGAAATATAGAATTTGACGGCAGATAAGAACCACTAGGCCATCTAGTCTGCCCCTTTTTTCTCCATTTTGTTACCTCAAACCCAATTTGATCCTTATTTCTTTGTAAGGATATCCTTATGTCTATCCTATGCATGTTTAAATTGCTCTACTGTCTTCGCCTCTACCACCTCTGATGGGAAGCTATTCCACTTGTCCACTACCCTTTCTGTGAAGTATTTTTCCCACAAATTTCCCCTGAATCTACCTCCCTCCAGTCTCAGTACATGTCCTTGTGTCCTAATACTTTTCTTCATTTGAAGAATGTTTCCCTCCTGGACCTTGTTGTATTGTTAGTGGGGGTCTATGATGTTTTCACTTCAGTATTAGTATGAAAGAAAATCCTGAAACGTGTGGGGATTTTGTTTTCCATTTTAACTGACTTAACACTCCCCCCCCCCCTCCCCCCCTCCCCCATATGTAAAAGGAAATCATATTGAGGGCTAAGTTTTCAGTTCACACTAAAATAAATAAATAAAAGCCCCTGATATGTACCTTCCAACATGTAAGGAACTGTTATTGCCCTGGGTACCCCGCAGCGATGCAAATGAGCACAGCATGCAGAGCTGCGTTCGCATCGCGATCCCGTGTGCTGCTAAAAGGAATCCTGTAGCGGGACACATCTGTAGGGGTTTTTGTCTTGCAAGCTGCTCTTGTCTTTCTGATCTAGTGTAGAGCTGTGAGGGGAGACCTGTGTGAGAGAGTAACTTGTTTGGGGGTGGGGGCAAAGGATGAACATACCTTGGCCACATTCACACCAGGACACCCGTCCAGACTGAGCCAGTGGGAATGGTGGTGAATAGTACCAGCCACACATAGCACATGCCAAGGCACACATGTCATAGCTGCCTCCCCCGGTACTGTTTTAATGCAGTGATACTGCCATAGGGTCGGCTCCGCCCCCAGTTCTAAGCAGTTTCTGATTGCCAGAGCGTAGCAAATCTCTCAAAGCATCTCCTCTGTCTCTATTTGCAGCAAAGACCAGCAACTTTATACTCTGATCAATGGAAAAATCAGCTATTTTCATTTCAGTATTACAGGTGGTGAGCCTCTTCCTCCCCTAACTGCACGTTCCTGTATGTAGTTCAGTGACCTCTGTACTGTGCGTGGGGTTATTGACTGCTTTACTTGGGGGGGGGGGGGTGCTATAACTAGTTAATTAGGAAGGATGATTTTAGACTGTTCGTCTTTGAACTTACTATTTTAATATGGGGGCCATAACCAGTGTGCTATGGAGATATAGTGCTGGTCTTGTGTTGGGCAGTAGCCGGTCTGATGTATATTCAATGCAGGTAATTTGTGCTTCATAGAATGCTTTGCCTAATTGCATAATACCCTCAGTCTCTCGTTGGGGAATTCTGCACACCACAAATTACAAAGAGAATTTCTGAATCCTCTATCTTTTGGCTCTAGCTCCTAGCTTTCGGGAGAAAATTGTTCACGCTTGTAAATTAATTGCAGCATTTTTATATGTTAGAGAATATAAATATCGAATATGACTTTAATGACATTACTGAAAGTGTCCTCAGAAATGGTTTGCGTTTATGCTGTATGTTGTGGAGTTTTATCCCCGCTGTGACAGAAGATACATTCTGGACACCTTGTTACCAGAGCGTATGGTTGGTGCCAGTGGGAAAAACTCATCTTGCCAAAGGCTTGGAAACCACTGCAGTGATGAATTGTGGGATCTTCTTTTAAAAACAGGATGTTTCCAGTTTATTGATTAATTTTGGTCAGTGCCTGTAGAAGTGTAGAAAGGTGTCTTACCTTGCTTATCGCTTCAAACATCCTGATGACACAGAACACGTGAGCCGGCAGTTAACTGAATATAATAGCAATTTTATTTGGTAAGGGCCCCATATACTACTGCGACAGTAGCCACCCAGGTGGCTGCCTGGGTGATCGCCAGCGACATGTCAGATGGACACATCTGACATGTCGCTGGCGATCACCCAGGCAGCCACCCGGGCGGCAGGATTGCCCAAGGTACATCGTATGCTTCCCTTTTGCATACAATTGTATCTTGGGCGATCCCAGCCATGCCTGCGGGGTCGGACCAGATTGAATGTGCAGCACATTCAATCTGGAGGATTCGATGCTCACGGGGCCGCGCATCGGATCGGATCAGATACACAGCCAAAATGCCTGATTTCACCCAATATATCGGGCCGAATACCCGAATTGGGCTGAAATCGGGCATAATCGTTCTACTGTATGGGGCCCTTTACACTTTTGATTTATTTTTTAATTATTTAAAGCCCAGTTTTTGTCCAGTCAAGACTCCATTTCCCTTACAGTATATTCATTGCATTATTATAAGCATGGTTAAGACGAAGAAGATCTTGAAAGTGTTCTGAGGTGCAAAATAATATGTGCTAAGGAAATGGTGGGAATACATTATATTAACACATATTGGCTAAATCCAACCTGTTTACAATGGGAATATTGTGCCCCAGAGGTGGCCTATTCAGCATGTATAAATACATCCAAGTTCAATGTAAAGATTTGTCTAATGAGTTTGCATACCAAGGACTGTACAGATGACAGAGCGTTCCATGGTGACTGCAAGAAATAGGTTTTCACCATCAGTACAGAAAGGTTTACTCACTGTAAGTGTAGTCAGACTATGGAAATCCAAGTGAGATGGTCATAGTTAATGCCTTAACTTGAGGTAAAATTTGAGCTTGGTGCAAATTATTTTATCGCCTGACCTCACTGATACTCTTGTGGCTGTAAGGGTGGAACTGTCCCCACAGCCATGTTCCAAAATGTAGTGGAAAGCCTTCCCAGAAGAGTGTAGGCCAGTGGTTCTCAAACTGTGTGTCGTGGCACCCTGGGGTGCCTTGGGACACTTGCAGGGGGGCCTTTAATTGGTGCTTCAGGACCAATTCAAATGATGTATGGTCAATGTAATAGACAAAACCAGTGCTGGTGGCTGCCAATTATAAAATATGTGGACCAACAGAAGCAAATCTTGTCCCTCACCACACAGTTTAACCTAATGATGACCTATAAACACAATTTACTTAATTGAATGTTTCTAAATTTCTCAACAAGAATTTTGGTCTAGGGGTGCCATGAAAAAGATTCTGATACTCTAGGGCGCCATGATTCAGAAAAGTTTGTGAACCATCGGTGTAAGCTGTTCTAGAAGCAGAGTGGAGTCAACCCCATATTAATGCCCAAGGTTTTGAATACGATTCTCAACAAGCTCATATGTGTGGGTGAGTTGTTAGAGTGTCCACATGTATTTAGCCAGCTAATATATGTAAATGCCATATTATAATAGCAGCTGTTACATGTTTGTGAGATTATTAAAGCCATAGAAAAACATGGCATCACTGCTCCTATGCCACATTCCACCAATTGGATACATCTGATTTAGAAAAGCTGTTCTTAATAAAGTACAATTTCTAAAACAGCCAATGGAGTCTATTCATGAAGCAGGGAAAAGTGTGGAGAAGTTGCCCATGGCAACCAATATATAATTTTATAGAATGCACTTTATAAATCTTTACCTCAACACTGATTGTTTGCCGTGGGCAACTTCTCTACTCTTTTCACTGCATCACGAATAGACCCCAATATCTTTTAAAACTGATACATGTGACATGCTTGTTGCATGTATTTTTGTCAACTAGCTTTGTTTATGGACACAATTATGAACAAATGAAATGGACAGAAAAGGTTAAAATATATATATTTTATATCTTATAGGTATACAGGAGATAAAAAATGTGGTTTTGTCAGGAATGTGTCAGTCTTGCAAAAATGATTTAATAAGCCCAAGCTAATTATTGAAGAAAGAGAGGTGCATTTGTTCTGTTTGACCTTGGATTTTTGTCAGTGATTTCACATGAATGAGTTGCAGACCATTAAAATAAGAAGCATGTGTAAAGTGGATATGGTTACATCTAATGGTTGGAATGAAAACAAGGATGTTGAGTTTCGTTTGAAACTTTTTGTATTGCAGTTGTCATTGAGAAAAATGCTGCTAAATGTTTGAAGTCAGTCACGCTAAATATGTTATTTCTTTTACAAATGTCTGTTTTCTTTGTACATTTTCATTTCAGTCTAGAGCTAAACTAGAAGTTTTTCGTTGAAGGTAAATTTTTATATTATATGTTCAAGAAATCTTACTCCATTAACTGGTTCTTACAATATCAGAATGCAGTTCAGATGAAAATTTTACCTTAAGATCAGAAAACCACATTGACATGGAAATTAAGCACTAAATTGTATTGTTGAATGTATTGATGTTTATGCTTTTGTAATCCCGTAATAATGGAACTGGAGCCCAACAATATTGCATAAGAATATCATTACTGAGTGAGGTGAGGGAATACATTTCTTAGTGAGTACCCTTATCTGTTACTAAGCCGGTCATTACTTTTTGTGCCAATCAGAAATGATTATTTATTTCAATTTGTCATACTGTGGAATCGGAAATTGGAACCTCTAGAGCCATATATTATTAAACATTTAATAAACATGGTGTATGGAAAAAAAAAAGGCATTTTGGTAAATGTAATGTTTACATTTTTCACGAATGATCAGATCCTTGTTCCCATTGTCCATGTCTACTAATGTGATGTTACTATCAATAAATATTCAGTAAATCATAACTGTATGAACAAATTAATCTGTGCACCCGTATGTATCTGCCTGTTTGCAAGTCTGACTGCTTCCTTTGGCCACAAAAAATAATCGGGCATTCAAAACTATCCCAATAACAGCAAAAAGTAAATACAGCTAGTTCATTTATAGTTCATTTATTTATAGTTCATTTATAAGTGTGTTCGACAAGGATAATACACACCTCCTTAGCGCCTCTGTCTGTTCATTTCCAGTACATGGAGGGAATTCAGTCAGCTCCGAAAAATGCTTGGGCGTGAAAGATGGGAGTTTTTTTGAGCTTTTTCTCTCTCTGATTTTTCGTGTTGTTTTTTTTTTTTAAAATGCTCAATTCAATTAGCACACTTTTTTGCTTCCGAAAATTGTTTAATTTTATTCACCCCAAAAATGACATGTCATTATAATTTAAAATAATGAAAAACTTCTAAGTGCCTAATTAGTTATTCAGGGGGGTGTCCAAGGGGTTCTGAACCAAACCCTTACATTTTTACCTTAAAATAGGGATTTTGCACTACTTATCACCAATCCTATACATAGTTTGGAATAAGTGTCACCGGTACTGATTCTAAAGGTGCATACACACCGTGCGTTTTTGCCCAGTGTGTATTCAGAACGATGATGTGAACATCACTGGGCGGAAAATCGCTCACTGCATACACACTGAGGATTTTTCACCCCGGACCAGCGATGTTCACAGGGGTGAGCCACTTATCACAGTAGGAGA
Organism: Pseudophryne corroboree; assembly: GCF_028390025.1. NCBI lineage: Eukaryota > Metazoa > Chordata > Amphibia > Anura > Myobatrachidae > Pseudophryne > Pseudophryne corroboree. Next base: position 562,661,499 of record NC_086444.1, read on the forward strand.
CTGTGGAAAGTGGTTCACTTGGCTTGTAAAACAAACCAATGGACAGCGGCGGCCAGCGATGATGCGGGAGCCCATGCACGCTAGAAGATTTTGAGCTCAAAGTAGCTCAAAATGCCAAAAGTGAGCTACTTAGAGCTCAAAATCAACTAGTGTGTATGGGCCTTAAGATGGGAGTAACGCATAAAAGAGCAAGTAACTCTGCACCTGGACAAACCTTGTTGCAGTGGAAGGGGCATTTCTTTTCCTTTTTTTTTTCTTTTTTTGTATGCAAGTTAAATATTTACTGATTTTGCATGTAGCCCACAAATCCTGAACAGCTTTGTTTTACACATCATTGAGTGGTGAACAGTGAACTCATGCTATATATATATATATATATATATAATGTTGGCATAACCACATTTTGGGGTTTAGAAGCCTGTTTTAATGTAATTTATAGCACCATTTTGGGAACTTGTTATTTTTCTGCGTTCTAAGGAAACATCTTGGATGGCATGGTGAATATAATATGGTGCATGCCTTTATTATTCATATCATTATGGTGTCATCAAGGAAGGCTATTTTCAAGAGAATGGCAAGTGAGTGTATTTGATAAATAGTATTTCTTTCAACTGCACCTACTATACAATTTTGTGTATAGTGAATCTTTCTGAAAATGGTAATCTGCATCAAAGAATATTTATGGGTTTACAAAGCCATTTTAATCATGCAATGTAAAGGGAAAAAACACATTTACATGGGATTTCTTCTAGTTATACTGCAGTAGCCTGCATGTTTGTTTTTAACTGTTTAATCTCCAAAAAGCAGAGAGAGCCTAGGGAGGGATGAAATAAAAAACACATTGCGACTACTTTTAACTGGATTTCACGAAACTGTTACTATCCGTCCATGTTTTTAACAATTATTACTGTATATCTTTCTATAGGGTTATTGAGGAGCCAAGGTCATGTTTCTGTAATAATTACTCAGGTTATACCATTAGTGAATGGTAAAATAATATTGCATTCAAATGATTCTTATTGTAAACATAAGCAATGCATGTTTGGCTAATTCTAAAGGTAGATTTTACTAAAAGCTGATTTTTATCAATTTTAAATCAATCTAAATTGGTAATGTGTTTCAGGGCTCAAATCACACATTTACGAACACCAAAAAATCTAAATAAAATCATTTGTTAGTAAATGTGTTTTTTAGCCCCTGAAAAACGACATTGTTTTAGACCGTTTTAAAAACTATTAAAATCAACCTTTAGTAAATTTACTTCCAAGACTGTATATCATTATAATTATTGTTATTATTATCATTATTATTATTACTACTATTTTTGTGTGCACAAGCCGTTATTATCTATACATGTGATAAAACTTTAAGGGTTGTGTCTGTACATAGCAATTCTGTTTGAGACATATACTACTAGGGACTGTTTATGTTTTAAGGAACAGGAAAAAAAATCTGATTTTCTCCTGCAGGGTCCACAGATTATCCACAGGATAAACATTGGGATATGAGGTAGCGTCAGTGCATTGGCACCAACGATCAAAATCATGCAGCCTCCCAGAATGCAACGGGCCAGTCCCCATATATCCCCGCCTCATGGCACAGGCAATTCAGTTTTTATTGGGGTGCAGCAGGATCCGGACCACGATCTTTGGGCTGCTGATTTTGTCAGCCATAAGCTTGTTATTTAATTTCTTTTTATAGTCTTACCTTATTATGAGCGAGTTTTCTAAAAAGCGTCTTACACACACCTTAAAAGAGTCTCTCCAACAACTCTCCGCCAGGTCGTAACAACGCTTACCCATGTGTACAGTGCTGTTTCGGCGGGCGTCTGTGTGGGATGTACCAGCAAGTCCAGCTGACGTTACCAGGCAGTGGCCAGAGCATGGGGAGAAGTTAAGGCGTCACTTCCGCTTAGCAGGGGGGATGCAAAACACAGCTGCACTGTTTTCGGGAAGGAGACTACCAAACAGTTGCTGACGCGGCTGTCACCTAGGGTGCACAAGCTCTAGGCCCCAGGGTCATAGGCTCCAGGGAAGAGTGTGAGGCTGCGATCCCTGGGGTTGATGTCAGCATTGCGGCATAAGACACTCCCCTGGTCGCACCTCCCCCAGGTGCTTAACCAGTTTCCTCCGAGTTTCCTGCCATGAACTGATTTCCTGCTTTCGTCTGAGAAGCTGTGTACTGTATCTAAAGGATCCATTCGCAGCATAGGCAGCTGTGTGGCTGCTGTGTCGGTGTTCACTTGGGCATCTGTGTTCACAGTGGGTTTACTGGGAGTTTTGCACACTATTGGCATCTGTCAGCATTTACTAATGTATTGATCAATCCTGGAAGCGGGGTGAAGTCTCCCTGTATCCCACTCTCCTGAGCCAGGAGATCACTAAGGGGGTCATTCCGAGTTGATCGCTCGCTAGCAACTTTCTGCAGCGATGTGATCAGGTTAAAACTCTGCAAAACTGCGCATGCATATGCACCGCAATGCGCAGGTGCATCGTACGGGTACAAAGAGGATCGGTTCTGGGTGATGGATTTAATGAAGAATCCATTTGCACAGTCGATTGCAAGGTGATTGGCAGAAAGAGGGCGTTTATGGGCGTCAACTGACCGTTTTCTGTGAGTGTTTGGGAAAACGCAGGCGTGTCCAAGCGTTTGCAGGGCGGATGTCTGACATCCATTCCGGGACCAAAAAGACTGGAGCAGTGGCTGAGTAAGTCCAGAGCTACTCAGAAACTGCACAAACTGTTTTTGTACCGCTCGGCTGCAAAGGCGTTCGCATACTTGCAAAGCGAAAATACACTCCCCCATAGGCGGTGACTATCTGATTGCAGCGCTGTAAAAAGTTGCTATGGACCGATCAACTTGGAATGACTACTTAAGTCTCTACCTACCATTAAGCACGAGTAGTTGGATAAGTGGCTGATGCATAGGAGTCTGTAAACTATTGCTGCTGTTTTCTTTCGCTGTGCGACTGAATACGTTTTAAAGTCCTATATAAGGTAATGCAGTAATATGTTTTTCCAACGTACTTGAAATTTATCTGTAGTTGAATATGTGCTCATATTGCTTATTATACTAATGTATACCTTGTAACTGATTGCTAGTGTGATTGCTGACTTTACTATTCCTGTCAATTTCTGTGTACTGTATATACCGATCCTCAATGCTGGTGCAAGGCAGGGAGGGATCGGATTGTATATCATTTTAACAGGTTTTATGTATGATATCCATGCGACATCAGGGATAGGTGCAATAAAGAGAAGACGAGACACTTGACACTCTGCGCATATATTGCATATATGGGTCCATAGATGAACGGCACTTTGAGACAACGAGGTAGTAAAAAAAAAGCATACAATATCCAGGTCAACGTTTCGGGGGAAAACACCGCCCCGTCGTCTGGACTACAAAACAATACAGGTACCTGTACAGGCATAGATATACAAGATCTATTTCGCATGAAGATCTGACTATATATAAATAACTAATCAGGCAGGTTATCTTGACTCATGAAGTTTTCAGTTTATAAGTCAATCTAGTAGATGGCGCGCCAAGACAAATACTACACACTGTGTTTACACACGATGCGAGTTGATATATATTATAGAATTGCTGGTCTTGTTACTTGCAACCTTTCGGTGTCAGGTTAAGTAGCAAAGGATTTTTGGTCTATAAGATAATATTTGATTGACTAAAGTGAACGTATACTGGACTGTGCTCATCACAATATTAGATGGTCTTTGTAAAATTAGTATTGCTGAGCAATAACAGACATCCATGCAAGCAAAGCCTCCAAATATGATTATGTGCTAGCAATACTTACAAATGGCAGTTTAGTTGGTGAGACAATTCCATCTCCAGTAAATTTCATATATTTAACATGAATAACATAGAGTAGATACAATCTGACTATCTGGTTGTAAACTGTAATCTCTGATTAAAGTTCTTGTGAAATGTCAAGGCACAGAACCCTATATAAGCAGCACAGAACACCAAAGAAGTCAGCATGTTTACTTCCTTCATAAAATCGTTATGGAGCTCAAAAGAGGCCACTGGAGAGCCATGATCTTTAATGACTACAAGAGTGGTCTGTGACAGCAGGAGAGTTTTGACCGACTGCAAGGTGCTTTTGGGGAGGAAGCACCATCCCGAACCACTGTATTTGAGTGGTTTGCTGAATTTTGGCTCAGGTGATGGTCCTTGGAAAATTAAGAATTGTGTCAGCCATCACCAAAGACAAAGTTGCTGCCGTGTGGGCAATAGTTGAGGTGGACGCCAGGTTGAACGTTGCCCAGTTAGAGAAGGAAAGAGGCATCAGGATCTATCTGCTTGATATTCCACGAAAAGCTTGTCCTAGGCAAGGTTTCTTGACACTGGGTGCCCTATCAGCTGACTTGAGAGCAGAAAGATGCTCAGGTGACTAGGTGCCACAGCGTGCTGGCCAGGTTTAATGGCTGTCGCTCAAACTCGGTCTGGGAGTTCATCAGTGGCAATGAATCTGCAGTTTCAATCCTGAAACCAGCCCACCCTAGGTGGAGGGGCACCATCAGAAGTTCTGAGGTGTGCGCATCGTGGAAAAGTCCAGACCTGGCCCCCAGCAACTTCTTCATGTTTCCACAAATCATGTGCAAAATGTGTGGGTTTCGTTTTGAGTCATCAGAAGTTGCATTTAAGACATTCATCCAGCATGTAGAAGACATAACTGCTGCGGACTGGTCCAGTTGCTTCACCAATTGTTTTGAGTGCATGCAACTTTGCATGGACTCCTATGGTGATTACTTTGAAAAAAAATTAATGTTCACTTTGTTTGTAAATATACTTTTGGGCATCCAGAAACTTATTGCCCATCCCTCATAGTGTGTGTGTGTTGTGTGTGTGTGTGTGTGTGTGTGTGTGTATACAGGGTTGGAATGGCCCACAGGGGTACAGGGGAAACACTACTGCCTGGGTCCCACCCCCTCCTCTAGGGATCAGGTTCCAGACTTTGCACTTGAATTATACATTATACATATACATTATACTGAACAGGACTATGGTTTATTTCTCAGTGCATTGCTCTTATTAATGTGGTGCATTATTATGCATGCACTAGCAGCATTTAATATATATATATATCTCTAATGATTAGCCATGCCTCTGTGGTGACTGGCCACACACCCCCTGGAGGGTTGTCACACCCCCAAGCATGGCCCCCTACCACTGCATTTCCCTGGTGGGCCTTTCATGCCCCAGTCCAACACTATGTATGTATGTATGTATGTATGTATGTATGTATGTATTTATGTATATAGTAGTTGATTTTGTTTGTGAGCGAAAAGACTATTTGAGCACCAGTGTTAAGTGAGCGCAGTGGGTGTTTGTATATATGTATATACGATTTGCCCAGTTGTGACTGATCAGAATCACAAATCATTCAACTCTTCCAGTGTGTATGCTCCTGTGACATCATCAGTCACATCTTCAGGTTGACCCTACATGCTACTTAATTTAAAAGTGTGGCTGACAACCCCATGCTTTCGGATGTGGCGGTTGTCTAATATGTACCCAGTTTAAGATTTACATTACTGCATATTGTTAAAGGCTGTGGGTTTTAAATACTTTCTGGAGAAGTAAAACTTAATGAAATAAGACATTTAATGTAATGATAGGGATGGAATGTTTTTCATTAAATGCAGTGCTTTTAATTACGCCTCATTAAACTTATGTTGTGCACCATTTATTTCAAAGGAAACAGGTAGCGTTATGTTTTAATGTTATATTTTACTTACGCAGAATTGACAAACAATGCATGCTTTTACAACTTAACATCAATTCTTATCTTCCACATTACCGTACAGTCAAACTGCTGCTTCTCGCTGCTGAAACTGGAAAGCAAAATACATAACATCATTTTTCATTGGCCTGGGCATTTTTGTCTTTTAGTCGATCTACTATCAATCTCTTATTTATATGTCTCCTATATAGCCAATACCTACTTCAACAACAAAACATAGTTGATCATTTATGTTCTCAGTGGGTGAAAAGGCAGTATATATGTTGCAATCAGTGCTTCACATTTGGAGTGTTTATTTTAGAAAACTTCCCTGTTTTTAAAAGGAAATCAAAATGTTCCTGCATGTTGCAAATATTAATTAGCATGTGCACTGTGTTCTATGCACTGCTCACATGGCTGATTCACAGTGACAGCTCTAAATTTAAGTTTAATCAACATAAAAAAATCTATGGTTGGGGGATTGACTCTGTCGCTTATCAACTGCAGGATATTTTGAAGATCCTTTTAACTGAGTCAATATGTGGTCTACATTCAAACCTCCTCAAAATTCTCAGTCTGTATGATACACTACAACATTGTGAAATATGATCTGGTCCTAGTTTAAGGGCAAAAATGCTTGTTTACACACGTTTCTACATTTCCATCCGCTGTGTTTTGGGCACACCTATATGAAAACCATAGGGAAAAGTCAGTAAGACTAGGGATAATTGATCTCTATGGTAACATGCATGTTATGTTTATATAGACAACAAAGGAAACATGGAGCAGAGAAAAATTAAATGTACAAACATGGAAGAAGTTTGGAAAAAGTTAAATATATATATGTGTTGACTTTTAGTGTTCAAGGACCCCTGTGGCTAATATTTCCTTCTGGCTAATTAACAAATGGGAAGAACGCTGAACACCATGGTCCTGTAAACAACTGTATGCTCTCCATGACAGCGGACCCTACTGTATGTCTGTCTGAGGTTGCGCTTCATCTAGATCTGTATGCATGTGTTTTGAAGTGCCACATAAATAAAGTTACAAGTTGATACAAGATTCCAAACTGTGACCAAAACTGCTTATGTTTATTTTATTAATGATTCTGGAAATAGTTAAAATAATTAACTAGACAAGATAAGGTGCTAATACTGTGTACCTCTGAATACCACCACTATAAAAGCAATACCATTCTATAATAGATGGATAAAGCAGCTATTACAGTGGTTTCCAAACTTTTTTTTTTAATCATGGCACCCCGCATATGATAATTTATTTTCATGTCACCCCAAGGTCAGAGTTTTTTTTTGTTGTTGCGAAATTCCGAAAAACATATTAAGTACATTGTGTTTATATGTCCTCCTTAGGGTCAGCTCTGTGGTGAGGGACAAGATTTGCTTCTGTTTTATGATGGGTAGCCACCAGCAATGGTTTTGCCTATTTCATTGACCATAATTTGAATTGGTCCTGGACCACCAACTCAGGGCACCTCTGTAAGTGCTCTGAAGCACTAAGGGGGCCATGCCACCCAGTTTGGGAACCACTGTCTAGTGCTCTGGTAATAAAACAGCCTTGTTTTGTATTTATTAAAAGTTATTTGCATAGCCCTACATTATTACACAGTGCTTTACTGAGAATCCTAGTCATTATTATACAAGTTTTTAATGTACTTTTTGGAACATATAATATGCTATAGTAACATTGGTCACTAAATGATTGCCTTACTATTCATTGTTATTTTTAATTACAGCATGTTTATTTTTTTTGCTGGTAGAGTTCATTAGGTCTGTTATAGTGTGCAGAACTGTAGCAGGCAAAGATTAAATTTCTACTCAAACTTAGTTACAATTTATTTCTATTATTTGGCTTTCTAGTACCCTGGCAGATGATGGAGCAACACTAGAATGCATTCAGCTCACATAAAAAAGCAAATAAACACAGCCCCCCAATTAAATCATGTGTCATGCCCAAGTGAATTATTGTGTTTCTACATTAGTTTAAAGTGACTGTTTTTTTTTGTTAATAAAAAAAAATTGTTTAGTTAGTAATTGAGGTTCCAATTAATCAGAATCACTTCCTACTTAGTGCATGCTGATTACAATATATTTACTTCAAACAGCTTCCAGCAATACTTCCTTCCTCCATATGTTTACCATATGCTAAGTGAAACTGAACGAATTAGATAATTGATGTGTCAGAGGCGAGATACTGTTTCTGTTGCTGGGTATATTCCTGAGTGGCTAAATGTGTAAATCCACATTTTCTCTGCTATGTTTGTGTTTATCCTTTTAAAACTGGTTTGTAATTTATTTGCAAAATAATTACACTTCCATTTTGAATCATCTTACATGACTGGCATTATTACACCTCACATTGCTGGGAAATTGATACAGATTATGGGGCTTACTGCATTTATCAAAGATTATTTGCAGGTGTTTTTTGTGGTGTACCCACAAATAAGTATTCCACAAGTGTATGTACAGGGAACCACAGCAGATCTGCAAACCACACATGTGCAGTATAGTGCGCGGCTCCCAAAGGCATAGTGAAGGGATCATGTTAGTAAATATATCTTACACATCACAGGGACGAGCTCCGTTCACAGCTTCTGTTCTTACAGATGATTCTTCATACATTCGAGCAAATCTTAATTTCTTATTGCTGCGAATAACGATGATAAGAAATCATAATTATCACGAGCAGGGCCCTTTCCGCTCATGTGCGTTTCCTTTTCTTACTTATACTGTAATCTACACCATACTCACTACAACAGCACCTAACCCTTGGTTCCTGACACCCTGATGCTTATTTGAGTGCAATAATAATAATAATAATAATAATAATAATAATAATGATAGAAATGTATTATTATTTTCTCCAACATGACTTATGACCGCTGATGCAGAAATGTTTATAGCATGTACTTGCCCTGCATGGTCTTGTACTGTAAGTCGCTGTTGTCTTGTTTTGCTCATTGTTTATGTACTTTGTTAGGTGCTGCATAACCCTTGTGGCGCCATATAAATAAAGGATAGTAATAAATAATAAGTGGGAAGTCCAGGGGCAAAGTATTTTGTACTTGGTGAGAGGAATCAAATTGGAGGTTTAGCTATTGGCTCTTTATTGGTACTTCGCTCACAATGATTGTCAGCAAATTTTGCCTGCACTACCGGTATACTAAAGAAGTGGGTCTGCACAATTACAGCGAATCCATTAAGACCCAGGAGCAGTTCAGGTACATGTTAAGCAACTTTAAAAGCTTAACAGTAAAAGGCACAAATATTCTGTATGCTACATCAACTAACTATGCATTTTGATAAATCGTTAACTATTCAGTAATTTTGTTGTTCTAAGTTCTTTTTCTTGAAATAGACCATTAAGTGGTCAAAACATGTTAGTGGAGCAGTCTTTTGGATTGAACTACCAGAGCGTGAGACCAGAGCCGAGATTGCCGACTCTTGCTGTATCTGTGTTGTACTGTCTGCCAACCCACGCGTACAGTATATTGAGGCTTCAGTTCTCACCCAAATTGGTAGGAGTCCATTCTGCACGTGTTCTTGTTGCAGTGCTCTGTTTTATTTCAAGTTTCGCCTCATTAAACAATTTTACACTATTTTCCCTTCTTTGTTTTACACTACACTGCATGGAAGTGGAATTCCCTAAATACAAAGAGTTTGGATATGATTAATACGTTTTGGGTTACTTCGGCTGCAGGAGGCGGCCGGTTAGTACATTGAGGACACGGGCTAACATCAAGAGGACTGTGATTTTCGGCTTTCCAAGAAGAATTTGTGTCCTTTTGTATATTTATATAAGAGGCAATATCGCATTTTATTCTGGTTTATGCTGAAGTTTTAATTATGGTTCACCTGGAGAATGCTTGTATGACTTACTGTAAAATTTGTTGATTTCAGGTCAGTTTTGTTGACTGGTGTGGCTAGTGTGTTTATATTGTTTCCAGATCTATTGGTAAGCAACACATATGTGCAATTTGCACCGTGTTATTAAATTACCTTTAAACATTTGAAACGTTGATGTTTAGGCATTAGAGCAGTAATTATAATAGAGTTTTATAAACTATATGGTTATTAGATGAATACTAATCCTAGTATACTCCTTGGATTAAAATGTCTAGTATTTTTAAATACTACTTAATTTTGTACTATAGCCAACTCTTTGTGCTGTGCAATAGTCAACACACACAACTCAATTATCTATACATTATAAAGTATACCTAGATTAAGTTTCAACCATTTTTACTTGTTTGGCATAGACTGGCTAGCCACAAACTTTCTGAATCCTTTCACACAAAAATAGACAAAAGGAAATTGTATGTTTAAAGTGTTCTCCTTTGTTACATCTCATTGCCTTACAATGGCTTAGGTCAATATTTAACATGTTAAGATTTGTTTAGTGTCATCCTTGGCCTTGCATGTAAAAACATGTGGGGGGAGAGGAATTTTATGCAGCTACACCATTGGGTCACAGTACCTGTCTCAAAGTGAAATGCACAATGACAAAGGTCTTCAACGTTCCCACCTCAAAAAAGTGTACCTTATCTACTTACTTTGTTTGTTCTCTGATTTAAAAATGGTCATGCTGTCAGAAAAGGCTCATGCAGAATCAAGTGTTGTATAATGCATTTCAGAGGGCAGATTATCCAGTTCTTCCTGTATGAAACACAGATGGTGGTGCAGTAGTGAGCATGCAGTTAGGGTTGAATCCTCCGTTCAGTGGCCTTTATGTTCACTTTCCTCCCACAGTCTAAAGTCCTACTAGGGATTTGATTTTAGCTGGGGGAAAAAATTGCTCCTCGTGTGTATAGCATTGTGTCTATCATAGGAAATTATATTGATGGCTACACTGGTGTGAGCGAATAATGCAAATTCATAATATGGCTGTGCTATTTCTATAAAGAATAGCATGAATTAATCAATGAAACTGGGTATTTGCAAACATTTGTTGCTGACTGTTTTGATGGGCCAGCAAAAGAATAAGATTTATTTTACCCACTTAACATCTGCTGCACATCAAATATAACATCAGATATAACATGTGCAGAAAGAGTTAGATTTGGGTGGGTTATTTTATTTCTGTGCAGGGTAAATACTGGCTGCTTTATTTTTACACTGCAAATTTAGATTGCAGATTGAACACACCCCACCCAAATCTAAGGGTGCATACACACGGTGAGATTCGGACTTATCCGATTCTCACCGTGCGACAGGGGGCCGGGTCGGCACTTAGCCAGTATCGCAAGCACATAATAACTGTGCTTGCGATGCTGGCTGTGTGCGATTTCAATCCTGACTATCTCTTCTATAGAGATAGTCAGGATTGACTTGCCTGCACAGCCTATTTTTTCTTCCGATGCCGACCGCGCGGGGCCGCGCATCGGCATCGGATCGGGATCGCAAGGTGACTGTCACCTTGCGATCTGCACTATATTTTCTTCCGATTCTGACTATATAGTCAGAATCGGAAGAAAATATCTTACCGTGTGTACACACCTTAACTCTCTCTGCACATGTTATATCTGCCTCCCCTGCAGTGCACATGGTTTTGCCCAATTGCTAACAAAAATCCTGCTGCGATCAACTTGGAATTACCCCCAATGTTTATGCTTATGAAAGACGCAACTTCATCATTCCGTCCTTCATAAAACACGTAATGTGTACACAGAATCTGGGCTCAAGGACATTTGTTCCAATGTTGGAACAAATGCCCATCGCTCCAGTGTGTACTCAGCTTAAAAGACATGAACATATGTCAGTGTGCCAACAAGTCCTTGGCTTGTAATCACGCTAATCTAGTGCGTCGCCTAGAAAAGAAGATACTATATATCTAAAATGCCATAAATTGTCAAGTGGTCTTTAATGTTTTTTTATTCAATGTCTTTATTATTGTAGATAAGATTATTGTAATAAGATATCCCAGAGATTGGGACAGTAGTTTGGTAAGAACCTTTTTGGTCATCCCTGCTGAATTCTTTGCCATTTGTTGACCATTATGTGCCCAGAATATCATATGATTTTCTTTTGGTTGTTTGCTATTACAAGATGTACATATTCCATACTTTGTTATAAAAGTTTTCATGTTGTCATTTATTCCTGGCCCTTTCACACATTTTCTTTTATGCTTGCATAGACATCCATCAACACTTGAATGGAGGCAGTGGAATTTTTCCACAAGGTCTCTTCTCCGATACCCTGGAATTACTGCTTTTGTCCTCCTTGAGGATGATGTCACTTTGTTCCAACAATTCATCGCTTTTAGTGTTAAACAGGATACACTTCCACAGGTGCATTCTGTTTATACTTAGGCCAACCTGGTAAAATTAATGTATTTACAGTTTGTAGGGCATTATCAGTTTCTGTTTGTATTTTTTTTTACCGAGCATTCTATTACCCCTTTCAGACATGCTCCAAAATCCGGGGTTTTTGCACATGAACGCACATCAACGCGGGATTTTGGCATGTGTGAAAGGTGCCAACCCGGGAGCAACCCTGCAATGAGCAGGGTTTTTCATGGGACTTAAGTCCCGGGTAGACAAACCGGCTTAGGTCTAAAGGTGCGACTCGGGAGTTTGTTCCCAGGTCGCGCCTGATTGGCGTGTGTGCTTGTGGAAGGGGCGGAGCTGCCTGGAGGGGGTCAGAGTGAAGAGGGGGTGTGCGTCGGCTGCTGTAGTCCATGTTGCTTTGAAGCAGCCGGCACAGCCTAAAAACAGAGAGGCAGCCTGTTGTGGTGTGTGTGTGTGTGTGTGTGTGTGTGTGTGTGTGTATGAATTTGGCATGTGTGTGTATATTACATGTACTGTATGTGTGTTTGAGTGTGACATGTGTATGTGTAAGACGTGTGCGTGTAACATGTATGAGTGTGACGTGTTTGTGTGACATGAGAGTAGCCTGGTGTTCCCTGGCAGACCAGGCTTATGTCTGAAAGGGGTCGACCCGGGAATTTCCCAGGTCTCAGGTTGAGTGTGAAAGGGGTCTCCAGCAAAAACCTGGGGTTTTTCAGAGATGAAAAACCCGGGACTAAGCAGGGAAATTCCTGCATCGTATGTCTGAAAGGGATATAAGGCTGGGTACACATCTGACCAACACGTCATGGCCCTTTGCTTGAACAGCTGATATATCAGCTGTTCAAGCGAACGGCCATTATATTGTGAGCACGTTGGTGGGTGTGTACCTCGATATGTCTGTGAATTACCTCATGTCTTACTGCGGGGGCCTGACATCTCAGCAGAGCAGTCAAATTCCAATGCATGCCCAGCTAGGGATCCTGACTGACACTTTGAGCTGCCAATCTGTAAGTATGTACACTTACTTTGATCGGCTGCTAGCTCAGTGCTACGGCGGATCCACCGACGAGTCTGTCAGGTGTGTACCCACCATAAAATAGTCAGCTATTCACACATGGTTGCAGTGCTGGTTTCTGCTTCCGGTTTCATTTAATTGGGTAGGTAAACCCTGGTATTTATAATACTAACTGCTTTTTTTCAGTGTGCTAGTGCTTGCAAAGGATACAGGCTACATTAGTCTTCTGCCCTTTTCAGAAATAAGTTGGACCTCCAACCTTTTTTTCAGTCCCGAGAAAAGCCATGGTAGCAAGACATCCCTGGTCTGACCCTTTCACACACAACAGGGTCCCAGGTAGACCCCTATATCTGAAAGGGGTATCAGAATAGCTATTGGCAGTAGTGCCTGCTTTACTGACTCAAATGCAGTCTGCTGTGCTCAGTCCAATCTCAGAGTGTATCTTGGTGTGTGTGTGTGTGTGTGTGTGTGTGTGTGTGTGTGTGTGTGTAGCAGCACCTCAGAATTTTTCCTCTTGTTTTGCCACCTTCAGATTATGGTTCTTCTGTTGCATATTCCAGATCATCTCCTTCTTGCAGTTTTCTTTGGTGCTTGCTTTAGAGACACTAGCTTTGTAAGTAAATTGACTGCTTCTGTGGTGGTGGTGTCTAGATTTGTCTTACAAGCAATAGTCACCTTTATATGCATACTGGATATGTATGGCCAAATTACTTTCTCTAACGTCCTAGTGGATGCTGGGGACTCCGTCAGGACCATGGGGAATAGCGGCTCCGCAGGAGACAGGGCACAAAAGCAAGCTTTTAGGATCACATGGTGTGTACTGGCTCCTCCCCCTATGACCCTCCTCCAAGCCTCAGTTAGGTTTTTGTGCCCGGCCGAGAAGGGTGCAATCTAGGTGGCTCTCTTAAAGAGTTACTTAGAAAAAGTTTTTAGGTTCTTTATTTTCAGTGAGTCCTGCTGGCAACAGGCTCACTGCATCGAGGGACTTAGGGGAGAGATTTTCAACTCACCTGCGTGCAGGATGGATTGGATTCTTAGGCTACTGGACACCATTAGCTCCAGAGGGAGTCGGAACACAGGGCTCGCCCTGGGGTTCGTCCCGGAGCCGCGCCGCCGACCCCCCTTGCAGATGCTGAAGATGAAGAGGTCCGGAACCAGGCGGCAGAAGACTCTCAGTCTTCATCAGGTAGCGCACAGCACTGCAGCTGTGCGCCATTGTTGTCAGCACACTTCACACAGCGGTCACGGAGGGTGCAGGGCGCTGGGGGGGGGGCGCCCTGGGCAGCAATGTATAATACCTGTATGGCGAAAAATACATCACATATAGCCCTTGAGGCTATATGGATGTATTTAACCCCTGCCAGATATCTAAAACTCCGGAGAAGAAGCCCGCCGAAAAGGGGGCGGGGCCTATTCTCCTCAGCACACAGCGCCATTTTCCCTCACAGAAAGGCTGGTGGGAAGGCTCCCAGGACTCTCCCCTGCACTGCACTACAGAAACATGGTTAAAACAGAGAGGGGGGGCACTGATTTGGCGATATGTATATATATTAAAAGGCTATAAGGGAGGAACACTTATATAAAGGTTGTCCCTGGATAATTATAGCGTTTTGGTGTGTGCTGGCAAACTCTCCCTCTGTCTCCCCAAAGGGCTAGTGGGTCCTGTCCTCTATCAGAGCATTCCCTATGTGTGTGCTGTATGTCGGTACGTGTGTGTCGACATGTATGAGGAAAATATTGGTGAGGAAGCGGAGCAAATTGCCTGTAATGGTGATGTCACTCTCTAGGGAGTCGACACCGGAATGGATGGCTTATTTATGGAAATTACGTGACAATGTCAACACGCTGCAAGCCGGTTGACGACATGAGAGGGCCGGCGAACAAATTAGTATCTGTCCAGGCGTCTCAAACACCGTCAGGGGCTGTAAAATGCCCATTTACCTCAGTCGGTCGACACAGACCCAGACACGGACACTGATTTCAGTGTCGACGGTGAAGAAACAAACGTATTTTCTTTTAGGGCCACACGTTAAGGGCAATGAAGGAGGTGTTACATATTTCTGATACTCCAAGTACCACAAAAAAGGGTATTATGTGTGAGGTGAAAAAACTACCTGTAGTTTTTCCTGAATCAGATAAATTAAATGAAGTGTGTGATGATGCGTGGGTTTCCCCCGATAGAAAATTATTGGCGGTATACCCTTTCCCGCCAGAAGTTAAGGCGCGGTGGGAAACACCCCTCAGGGTGGATAAGGCGCTCACACGCTTATCAGAACAAGTGGCGGTACCATCTACGGATAGGGCCGTACTTAAGGAGCCAGCTGATAGGAGGCTGAAAAATATCCTAAAAAGTATACACACACATGCTGGTGTTATACTGCGACCAGCGATCGCCTCAGCCTGGATGTGCAGAGCTGAGGTGGCTTGGTCGGATTCCCTGACTAAAAATATTGATACCTTTGACAGGGACAGTATTTTATTGACTATAGAGCATTTAAAGGATGCATTTCTATATATGCGAGATGCGCAGAGGGATATTTGCACTCTGGCATCAAGAGTAAATGCGATGTCCATATCTGCAAGAAGATGTTTATGGACACGACAGTGGTCAGGTGATGCAGATTCCAAACGGCACAAAGATGTATTGCCGTATAAAGGGGAGGAGTTATTTGGGGTCGGTCCATGGGACCTGGTGGCCAGGGCAACTGCTGGAAAATCCACCGTTTTTTACCCTAAGTCACATCTCTGCAGAAAAAGACACCGTCTTTTCAGCCTCAGTCCTTTCGTCCCTATAAGAGTCATATCTGCCCAGGGATAGAGGAAAGGGAAGAAGACTGCAGCAGGCAGCCCATTCCCAGGAACAGAAGCCCTCCACCGCTTCTACCAAGTTCTCAGCATGACGCTGGGACCGTACAGGACCCCTGGATCCTACAAGTAGTATCCAAGGGGTACAGATTGGAATGTCGAGAGGTTTCCCCCCTCGCAGGTTCCTGTAGTCTGCTGTACCAATGTCTCCCTCCGACAGGGAGGCAGTATTGAAAACAATTCACAAGCTGTATTCCCAGCAGGTGATAATAAAATTACCCCTCCGACAACAAGGAAAGGGGTATTACTCCACACTATATGGTGGTACTGAAGGCTAGGTGAGACCTATTCTAAATCTGAAAAATTTGAACACTTACAAGGGTTCAAATCCAGATGGAGTCACTCAGAGCAGTGGTAGCAAAGAACAAGGGGACTATATGGTGTCCCGGGACATCAGGGATGCTTACCTCCATGTCCCAAAATTTGCCTTTTCTCACCAAGGGTACCTCAGGTTCGTGGTACAGAACTGTCACTATCAGTTTCAAGACGATGCCGTTGGATTGTCCAAGGCACCCCGGGTCCTTACCAAGGTAATGACCGAAAGGAGGATTCGTCTTCAAAGAAAATGGACGACCTCCTGATAAGAACAAGGGCCAGAGAACAGTTGGAGGTCGGAGTAGCACTATCTCAAGTAGTTCTACGACAGCACGGGTGGATTCTAAATATTCCAAAACCGCAGTTGTTCCGACGACACGTCTGCTGGTCCTAGGGATGATTCTGGACACAGTCCAGGAAAAGGTGTTTCTCCCAGAGGAGAAAGCCAGGGAGTTATCCGAGCTAATCGGGATCCTCCTAAAACCAGGAAAAGTGTCAGTGCATCATTGCACAAGAGTCCTGGTAAAAATGGTGGCTTATTACGAAGCGCTTCCATTCGGCAGATTTCACGCAAGAACTCTTCAGTGGGATCTGCTGGACAAATGGTCCGGATCGCATCTTCAGATGCATCAGCGGATAACCCTATATCCAAGGACAAGGGTGTCTCTCCTGTGGTGATTACAGAGTGCTCATCTTCTAGAGGGCCGCAGATTCGGCATTCAGGATTGGATGCTCGTGACCACGGAGGCCAGCCTGAGAGGCTGGGGAGCAGTCACACAAGGAGTGTGATCAGGTCTGGAGAATTCTCTCCACATAAATATACTGGAGCTAAGAGCAAATTTATAATGCTCTAAGCTTAGCAAGACCTCTGCTTCAAGGTCAGCCGGTATTGATCCAGTGGGATAACATCACGGCAGTCGCCCACGTAAACAGAAAGGGCGGCACAAGAAGCAGGAGGGCAGTGGCAAAACTGCAAGGATTTTTCGCTAGGCGGAAAATCATGTGATAGCACTGTCAGCAGTGTTCATTCCGGGAGTGGACGACTGGGAAGCAGACTTCCTCAGCAGGCACGACCTCCACCCGGGAGAGTGGGAACTTCATCGGGAAGTTTTCCGCATGATTGTGAACCGTTGGGAAAGACCAACGGTGGACATGATGGCGTCCCGCCCGAACAAAAAATGGGACAGGTATTGCGCCAGGTCACGAGACCTTCAGGCGATAGCTGTGGACGTCCTGGTAACACCGTGGGTGTAACAGTCGGTGTATGTGTTCCCTCCTCTGCTTCTCATAACCAAGGTATTGAGAATTATAAGACATAGAGGAGTAAGAACTATACTCGTGGCTCCGGATTGGCCAAGAGGGACTTGGTAACCGGAACTTCAAGAGATGCTCACAGAGGACTAATGGCCTCGGGAGCTAAGAAGGGATTTGCTTTCAGCAAGTACCATGTCTGTTCCAAGAGGAACCGTGGCATCGGCCTTTAAGAAAGGACCTGCTCCAGCAGGGACCTTGTCTGTTCCAAGACTTACCGCGACTGCGTTTGACGGCATGGCGGTTTGAACGCCGGATCCTAAGGGAAATGGCATTCCGGAAGAGGTCATACCTACCCTGGTCAAAGCCAGGAAGGAGGTGACCGCACAACGTTATCACCACATGTGGTAAAAATATGTTGCGTGGGTGAGGCCAGGAAGGCCCCACGAAAAAATTTCAACTAGGTCGATTTCTGCACTTCCTGCAAACAGGAGTGTCTATGAGCCTCAAATTGGGGTCCATTAAGGTTCAAGTTTCGGCCCTATAGATTTTCTTCCAGAAAGAATTGGCTTCAGTTCCTGAAGTCCAGACGTTTGTCAAGGGAGTATTGCATATACAGCCCTTGTGTGCCTCCAGTGGCACCGTGGGATCTCAACGTAGTGTTGGGATTCCTCAAATCATATTGGTTTGAACCACTCAAATCTGTGGATTTGAAATATCTCACATGGAAAGTGACCATGCTGTTGGCCCTGGCCTCGGCCAGGCGATTGTCAAAATTGGCGGCTTTGTCTTACAAAAGCCCATATTTGATTTTCCATTCGGACAGGGCAGAACTGCGGACTCGTCCCCAGTTTCTTCCTAAGGTGGTGTCAGCGTTTCACCTGAAACAACCTATTGTGGTGCCTGCGGCTACTAGGGACTTGGAGGACTCCAAGTTGCTAGACGTTGTCAGGGCCCTGAATATATATATATATATATAATTCCAGGACGGCTGGAGTCAGAAAGTCTGACTTGCTGTTTATATTGTAGGCACCCAAAAAGCTGGGTGCTCCTGCTTCTAAGCAGACTATTGCTCGTTGGATTTGTAGTACAATTCAGCTTGCACATTCTGTGGCAGGCCTGCCACAGCCAAAATCTGTAAATGCCCATTCCACAAGGAAGGTGGGCTCATCTTGGGCGGCTGCCCGAGGGGTCTCGGCTTTACAACTTTGCCGAGCAGCTACTTGGTCAGGGGCAAACACGTTTGCTAAATTCTACAAATTTGATACCTGGCTGAGGAGGACCTGGAGTTCTCTCATTCGGTGCTGCAGAGTCATCCGCACTCTCCCGCCCGTTTGGGAGCTTTGGTATAATCCCCATGGTCCTGACGGAGTCCCCAGCATCCACTAGGACGTTAGAGAAAATAAGATTTTACTTACCGATAAATCTATTTCTCATAGTCCGTAGTGGATGCTGGGCGCCCATCCCAAGTGCGGATTGTCTGCATTACTTGTACATAGTTATTGTTACAAAAAAATCGGGTTATTATTGTTGTGAGCCATCTTTTTTAGAGGCTACTTCATTGTTATCATACTGTTAACTGGGTTCAAATCACAAGTTGTACGGTGTGATTGGTGTGGCTGGTATGAGTCTTACCCGGGATTTAAGATCCTTCCTTATTGTGTACGCTCGTCCGGGCACAGTACCTAACTGAGGCTTGGAGGAGGGTCATAGGGGGAGGAGCCAGTACACACCATGTGATCCTAAAAGCTTGCTTTTGTGCCCTGTCTCCTGCGGAGCCGCTATTCCCCATGGTCCTGACGGAGTCCCCAGCATCCACTACGGACTATGAGAAATAGATTTATCGGTAAGTAAAATCTTATTTAAAGGCTTATCACGAATTTGAAAAAAATCAAAAGATGTTTTGTTCTGAAACTGTTCTTTTATTAGGTCCATAGGTTGAGCTGCTATAATCTCCACATCTAGAATATTCTTCTTCCACTACTGTAAACTCCACTCTGATTTTGTTTTCTAATTAATTTTCACAATAATTTTCCAGTTACTGTGTGTAAAACAACATAGGTTTGAAAACAACATAAGTGTTGATATTTTCTTAACATTTTTAAAGAATTCAGTTCCTTTTAAAAAATACTTATAACTTTGCAGAAAAAAATTCCCACAGTATAATTATTTTTTGCATCAATGGTTTTATTTGCTAGTGTGAGACACAGAAGATGTTCAGTACATGGGGAATTCCACTTTCTAGCATTGCAATACTTGTACCAGTTATGAGTATCTGACGTTCAGTATGTCGGGGGATTTATTTAGGCTATGGGGTATATTCAATTGATGTCGGATCCTCTCCGACGGAGAGGATCCGACACGTCACTATTCAATGCTGGATGGAAACGGCCAGCATTCCGACAAATGCAGATTTGACTTGATTACAAGTCGAATCTGCATCAGTGGCAAACTGTCAAACAGCCGCATTTTCAACAGAAACACGTGGATTGGCAAGTAACTCGCCGATCCTCGTGTTTTCCGACAAGTGCCGGTTTCGGTTTTTTCGACAGTCAAAACAAACGGCACTTTCATTGAATAGGTCGATTGCAAATTTCACCTAAAACTGTTGAAAACTGCAGTTTTTCCAACTGTTGGAAAAACAGGCACGAATTGAATATAGCCCTATATCTTTCATGACTGCATGTTCAGGGATGGGAAAAGTGACGTCACTGAATGATATTGTTCATTATATCGTTCATTGTGTATGCACTTTATCTTTTACTCTGCAGCTGTGGAAATTTCAAGGGAAATCTTTACTGGTTCAAAATCATCTAGTGTGTACCTGCCCTTAGCCTTAGTTTCCGGATTTAAATCATCTACTGAAGCCATAGTACATAAGTAGAATTATTGTAATTTGTTGCAATCACTTCTAACAGCGGGTTGAGTGTGGCTTACCGGCGGCCGGGATCACGTGGGAATAGTCCCTGCTAGTCGGCATGCCGACTGGCGGGATTCGGAGCGGGTGGGATGTAGGGGTCGGTATTGTGACCAGCGGTTTCCTGACCGCCGTTCACATAACTACATCCCCTAACAGCAACTGGAAAGCTACATATAGATACTGTCCCGTCCTCTTAAAGAACAGATATGAAAGTGTTTTCGGCATACCATATGGTACGAAACGCGTGTATAATCTCGATACCCCAATATCTTTTGATGAGGATTAGATTATGGTGGATCAGAACCTTGGTGGAGTTTTCTATTTACAAATGGATGGATGGAAGGATGTTGGAAGATGTGGATCCGAGTTTATACCATTTTCCGAGACTTGTTTCTGGGTTGACACCATTTTTTACTGTAGTGCTAATTTAATGTTATGATTGGATAAATATGTTTATGGTGTGCTCTATTGTACTCCTATGGAAAGGGCATCTTTGATGGCTTATATATAATTGTCATGCTTTAATAAAGAAAAATTTGTTTAAAAAAATAGAGAAAATTGTGTGAACTCTTTCACCTCTGAATTACATTGATGCTGACTGTGAGTTGTGCAAATAGACGTCCCACCAGTTATGTTTACTTTGTTAGATATATGGGGGGGATGCAATTAGCTCTGATCATTTCAGAGTCAATGAATTCGCCCCACTGAGTATTCAATTAGGGCTGTTTTTGTCCGTTTTGAAGGCATTTTCGACAATGCCTTTTCACCTTTTTTTTTATTTTATTATTTTTTTAAGTTAAAAGGCATGGGCGAAAAATGCCTCAAGATCTGCAAAAATGGCCCACGTTTTTGACAAAAAACACGTGGATTCGCCAATCCACTTGTTTTCCACATAGAATAGATAGTATGAAGTACCAAACAGTGCGCAAAGGCAGCTAGTGGTGTAGTAAATCACAAGAGGCTTTCCCCACCTCCCAACATGCAATACAAGAAATAAACGATACGTGGAATACCACTGAACCAGCACCTCGCTCCACGTTAGCAGAATTTCCCAAAATCCGTGTAGCTCCTAATATGGAGACACTCTCAGGATGAATCCCAGGAGTTTTACCAGGGAAAGAGATAATTTGCAAACATAGTGTGATACTGTATATAAAAATTCAATTTAATACATCACACACATTACATATAAGAACATCACATTTAAAAACAATTAAGAACACACAAAAAAAACACATATTAGTGGTGCAGACATTCACTACTAGGACTGGCCTCCTTGACAACGTCAGTAAAAATGGCTGATTACCGGCTGTTATTGAGAACTGGCTCACGTCAGTTCTAAAAGCATGAGTACAACCGAGTATATCACCAGGCTGCAGCACAGGGATTCCCCGGTCTCAGGACTCCTTCACACGCCGGATCAGTCCACACACCTCGTAGTCCACATACAGGGGGTCAGTCCAGAGAGCACCCACGCGTTCCGACCCTCCTCGGGTCTATCTCAAGGTCAGCACAAATGTGGACATACTCTGTTGTACTCATACTTTTAGAACGAACGTGAGCCAGATCTCACTAACAGCCAGTAATCAGCCATTTTTACTGACGTTGTCAAGGAGGCCAGTCCTAGTAGTGAATGCCTGCACCACTAATATGTGGTTTTTTGTGTGTTCTTAATTGTTTTGAAATGTGATGTTCTTATATGTAATGTGTGTGATGTATTAAATGGAATTTTTATATACCGTATCACACTAAGTTTGCAAATGATCTCTTTCCCTGGTAAAACTCCTGGGACTTGTTTTCCGCCCCTGCTGAATTTTTTGCCTAGGCGAAAATCCGGCGCTGCTGTTGCATAGAGTGAATCACCATTCTCCCTAAAAATAGCGAAAAGCTCAGTTTTTTTGCCTAGGCAAAAAAACCCCAGAGCTAATTGCATACCCCCATACTGTTTTAGCTAATTGCATATCCCCCATACTGTTTTAGAAGTATATCCACGAACTAGTATTTGACCAAGTCTTTTCTCTAGACAGTGTTTCACTTACTTCTGCTCTTGACTATGTTGCTCTGGCAGTCACTACTCACCCTTGCAGGTCCACGCCTCAATCTTGGCATTCCAACTGAGTTATTCTAGACTCATCCTTCTCTTTGAAATCACACATACAGTTCCTTTTGCATTCCTGCAATTTCTAACTCAAAAATATCTCCAGGATCACACCCTGGAGGCAATTAAGACCCTCCTCCACTCACTGGTCAGCTCCAGACTGGACTACTGTAACCTCTTCTTATCTGGCCTCCCTGTCCCTCACCTCTCTCCAGTCCAATCTGTCCTTAGTGCTGATGTCAAGATCATCTTTCTCTCCAGACGTATTACATCTGCCTCCCCTCTCCAGTTCAAACTTCTCACACTGACTTACAAGCAGTCACCCAATTCTCGTTCGCCTATTTACATCTCTGACTTTATCACGCTTTACACTTCCGCTTGCCCACTTTGCTCCTCAGATGACTGCTACTTCTCCTCGCAACTGATTACTTCCTCCAACTCTCCTAGTTTTTGCCTATACTGCTCTATACCTCTGGAATTCTCTTCCTATCCAATTCTCCACCTTTCTACAAAACTTCAAATCTCATCCTAACCCACTGGTTCTTGCTCACTGTTTTTTTCCCCCCTGTCTAATGAGAAGGGACCTCTTACCTCGTGCTTTACCTTCCCTTACTTAAACCATCATCTCTTCCCCACTGCCTACAATGGCATCTGGAGTATTATAACTGCTGATGCAAAAATGTTTATAAACCTTGTCCATGTCCTGTAATGTTCTATACTGTAAGTCAATCTTTTTCTTGTTTAGTCCATAGTATTTCTGGTTATGTGCTCTATAAGGGACCCCTTGTGCTATATAGGTAGATGATGATGATAATAATAATAATAATAATAATACTAATAATAATAATAATAATAATAATAATAAACTCTTCACAGTATAAGATTTTTAAGCTCTTCTTTCTGAAGAAAAACAAAAGGTTACCATATTTTGATTTGGCTAAGGTATTTAGCAAGAAAGCAAATCTCTAAAACTAAAATGAAAATATAATGGAACTTTAAAAAACTCCCAGATTTTAAAGGTTAACAGAAAAGGCATGGTAAATGCTTTAAAAAATGTTAGTACATAATTTAAAAGTGTAAGGCCTCTATACAGCCAATGGGGCCATCTGAAAGCTGAGGTCTACAAACATCAACCAAGAACCATGAATGGCTGAAAACTGAAGGGTGCTATACGCCAAGAAATGACAATATCATATTCCCAACCAACTGGAAATAAACTATATTCCATGCACTTTTAGATTATGTACTAACATTCTTTTTGTAGCATTTAGCATGTCTTTTTTGTTAATCTTTAAAATATGGAAGGTTTTTTTTGCCTCACCCTGTATGAGCTAGTGCAGTGGTTCTCAAACTGTGTGCCGTGGCACCCCGGGTGCCTCAGGACACTTGCAGGGGTTCCCTGGGTTGGTGGTTGAGGACCAATTGAAATTATTCATGGTCAGTGTAACAGGCAAACCAGTGCTGGTGGCTGTCAGTCATAAAATATGTAGACAATCAGAGGCAAAACCTGTCCCTCACCACATAATTGAACCGAAGGAGGACATATGAACACAATTACTTTAATATTCCTCTCTAAATTTCTCAATAACATACTTTTGGCCTACGGGTGATGTGAAAAAAATTCTAGTACTCTAGGGCACCGTGATTTAAAAACGTTTGGGAACTACTGAGCTAGTGCATCAGTCCATTTAATGGGACATTGTGCTGCAATAAAACTGCATAACCTATTGCATGTGTTCCTGTGAAATAAAAACATATAATAGCATGTCCAAGAAATAAAATGATTGCATAATAATATGGGGATTGTGGGCTCTGTTCCATCTATGTATTTCATTTAATATGTAAGTCTGGGGAAGTGGTATTCAGTTAAACAGCACAGAAAACTTGTATTTTATACTGTATATTGGTGACTGATAGTAAAAATAATGCTACTTTAAAAGTTATTGCTTCTTTAGTGGTAAAGGAAGGATGACTGTGAGCCTACTCCTAGTGACAGTGACATGCGGGAGTAGCCAGATTTGTGTCTGAGGAGTCACACAATGCCTTTCTTAACCCCTTTCCTGTCTCGTTTTGCAAATGGAGGTCGCTAGACTGGAACAGAAAAATCACTTGACTTGTCCTATTCAGTGCTTTGGCTCAAAAGAGGCTGAAAACAAATCCTAGCTTTCAAAGAAAAAGGGGAGAAAGGATAAAATGTTATATTGTTGCCTATTAATTCTGTAATTAAATTACCCTGTAAATATCCGCTCTTTCTCAGAGTGTGCCAGACTGGCCCTTTAAGCACAGCAGTAATTCTGTGTTCCCACATGACCCTTAAAGTAGAATTTGATATTTTTTAAAACGTCTGTTGCCACAGTCAAAGACCTTTTAATAAACCACTTACAGCTTTACCATATCTGAAATATATTGTTTTAAGTTTTAGCCCCTCACATCAATAAACTTTGATTTTCCCACAGGAGATGTAATGTCTACCATGTGTGCCTGTGCTGCATTCACAGAAGCCTAGCAGTCTACAGAGTTCCCATTTTGTTTTAATTTATTCATTTTCAGTTCAGGGTCCATTTCAAATTAAAAAAAGAAAGAAGAAAAAGTCTTTGGAGATCTGGAAGTAGGTTAGGCCCATTCCTTTCATCATGTGGGAAGTCAGTTTGCTTTATAGTGAATATACTAGATGGGAGCATTCACAACATTTCTATTTCATTTAAAATCAGTGACTAATTTGAACCTCATGTGCTTTAATATAAATGTATGTTCTGTGGGGAGATTTTGGGGTGTGCATAAACAATATTCTGACTCCATCTGCCTGGGCTTGAGCCACAGAATGGGTGCCAAGTGCCGTATAGCCACATGTTGTTCAAAGGGGAGTGGGATTTCAGAATCCCCCTTAAGCCTGTTGTCTACTACAGACAAAACATATTGGGATGTGTCAGGCAGTTAGTGGAAAGAGTTGATGGTAATTATGGTTCAGCAGCTGGATAGTGGTATTTTGCTTAAGGCGATCTGTCACAGAAATGTCACTTGGTGAAATTAGTGCAAATAAGTATAAGTTATTAATTCACTAAGCTGAAAAAAATAAAATAAACTTGCGTTCAAACTCAATGTACAGTTAAAGACATATATGCAACCGTAAGAAAGTGATGGTGTTCTAGATCAACATAAAGAATGCCACCCAAAACTTAAAAGTGTAGTAATTGGTTAGAGTTTACACTCTACTGAAGCATAAAACCCAGAGCCTATCACTGTTTGTGAACCTCCAATCCAATGAGTTTTACAGTGTTCCATCGCCTCGCCGTTCTGTTCTAATAGGTGTTGACCTGTTTCAGAAATGTAGCAGCAATATTCTCGTTGGCCCTTCAGTCTGAACTTTCGTGAATGAGAGGTTTTGGTTCTTTTTTTTTGTCACACTCTGGTATGTGCACAGCAGTAGCTTAGTAAGAGTTACAGTACAGGGATTCTTCCTTAGCAATCGGCACTCATCACTAGATTCTACCCGGTCTTTGCAGTCATCATTGACCACTGCCAATTCAGGAAACTACTGTTTTGAAGTACCCCAGTAGTCAGTGGTGAGTTGTGCCAGCTGCCAGGGTCATACTGGTGCACAGGAGTACAGGGGAAATCCCTGGTAGGCCCCAACCCCAACTCTAATGTAAGTTTCCAGACTGTTCATTCTCATTTTACACTGTCACTCTATTAGAGGGTTAGTTTCCTGGTACAGCCAAAAAATGGAAGAACATGGGTGCTTGGTTTGCCCTCCTTCCACTGAAATGTATCTGTTGGGTTATACATGTATGTATGTGTGTATGTGTGTATGTATGTATGTATGTATGTATGTATGTGTGTGTGTATATATACACTGTATATATTCTGCAGGTTGTGCTCTCTTTAACATTTGGGCAAGCCTATTAATCATGGGCCACTAAAGCTGCATTCCCCCGGTGGGCCCTCAATGCCCCAGTCCGACACTTCCAGCAGCTCTCACCTGACCCTAATAAAAGCACACAAAACTCTATTATTTCAAGGCAGATTTTCTCAAGCACTACGCAGCAAGCTTATTTATTTATTTAAAATTATATTATAGACAATTTTCCTTGGAACTACATACATAAAATCACAGGCTGTAATTTTTAAAATGACCATGTGTAAGAAGTAACATTCATTTGTGTGACCTCGCAAGTGCAAAGGTTAAAAGTGAGATCACCGCCAACAATAACTTCAAAAGGTAACATAAGATTATTACATTAGATTTAATGATGGCTTCAATTATCTGGGGGAAATTATGTGGAAAATCCCTTTGATCATTACTTCACGCCTGGAGCTGTGAAAAATTTCATTTTTGTCTGGTCTGTTCCCTGTAAATATTAGTTTACAAATATGTTAATGAGCATGATAAATCAATCAGTGGGACTGCAGTCTCATTCATATGTTCTTGGAGAACACCGTTTACAATAATTTATAATTAGAACTTACAACATGTACTAAATTGCATTTCTTTTTAAGGAACAGAACAAGGATAAGAAGATAAATTGTTTCAGGGATTCAGACCATAGTCCTACTATACAGCTTATTCATTATATCTGCAAATGTAGGTATAGTTCTAGGTGCAAGTTGTTGTATATTCTATTAAGAAGAACAGATAAAGTAATTTGACTAATGTCATAATTACTGACTCTCCCTGAATGTCTGGGTGATTTCTAAAATAGTGGATGATCTTTCCGAGGTATACATACATATTCCCGGCAGATGGGATGCTGGCTGTCAATACCCTGACAGCGGCATTCCGCCCAGAAAAGAGCGAAAGAGTGAAAAGAGTTCCCTTGCGGGCTCGCTGTGCTCACCATGCTGCAGGCTTGGTACTTGCTGCGCTCACCACAGGATCTATACCCACTCTATGGGTGTCATGGACACCCATGAGTGGGAATAGCCCCTGTGCGCCGGGATTCTGGCGTCCGTATCCTGACTGCCGGGATCCCGACAGCCGTCAAATGAACTGCATCCCCTTTCCGGACTCCTGAGAGACTGACAGTCACTCAGAATTGTAACTAGACAGCCAAGTGGTTGTTATGCATAGTGTGAGGATGTTATTTGGGATAGTCAATTTGCCGGCTGTCTGGATCCCGGCGTTCAGGATACCGATTCCCAAATAAAGACAGCCGACAGTGCCAGCAGCCGGAATCCCGATGCACCAGGGCTATTCACACTCATGGGTGTCCACGACACCCATAGAGTGGGACAAGATCCTGTGGCGAGTCCCCAAGGGGACTCTTAGCGCTCGCCCCATTGCCAGTATTTTGGCGGGCGGGATGCCGCTGTCGGGATATGGACTACATCTGCATTCTGAAGAGCTGCAGCCATCTTTTTATGGTACTCCTACTTTTGGTAAATATTAAATGGTTCCCAAACTAGTCAAAAGAAACAGCAATGTTACGTGATGCTATGAAGTATAGGCATTGACGAAGAGGAGGTGAGGGAGAATGAGAGTGAAGGGTTCGTTGAGGACTGAGAGATAGATAAATGGTGAGAAAAAGTGCACTGAGAGAAAGAAGGAAGCAGGGGCGTATTGTGGGGGAGGGTGCCAGAGGGTACTGCGTTTTACTTTGTATTAATGGATAGCATTGCTGCCTCACAGCACTGAGGTCATGGGTTCAATTCTTACCTTGGCCCTAACTGTGTGGAGTTTGTATATTCTGCCCGTGCTTGTGAGGGTTTCCTCTGTATGCTCCCGTTTCCTCCGACAACCCAAAATTATACTGGTATGTTCATTGGCTCCTGACAAAAGTTAACCCTAACATGAATGTGTGTGCGTGTGTACATTTGATAGGGAATAAAGCGCAACGGAATATGCTGCGCTATATAAGAAACTGTTAATAAATAAATAAATAAATAAATAAAATAAATATAGATTGTAAGCTCCACTGGTGCAGGGACTGATGTGAATGCCCAAATATTCTTTGTAAAGAGCTGCAGAATATGTGTGCACTGTATAATTAACTGGTAAAAATAATTATGTGAGAATTTCTTTACATTCACTTTATTGTAACCTTTTTATGGAGAAGTAGTATAGATTGCCTAATGAGCGTTCTGGTCAGTTTCCTGGCTATTGATTAGATACTGTTTTCTGTGTGTCTTCATTTGTTGTACCTCTGTAATTTTTGAATGTTCTCTGGGCTAAATGTCCACATTTTTATCTGAACATTTCTTGAAAAATAAAATCTAAATTGTACTTTTTTAAAAATATTTTTTTTTTAATTGAAGGTTTGATTGCGTTACAAAATAAAATTAAACTTCAAAAACAGAACCTACATATAGCAATGAACATAGTAAAATCTATGGGATACTACAAACAAATTCCGAGCACAATATTTTGAGATTTACATTGTAAAACACAATAACACCCAGTAAAACATACTTCTAGGGATTTTAGAGTGAATATGGGACAGGAACAATCATAACAAGTATGATCAATAGTAAATACAGAGCCAGAAATGTGTCGGCATTGAACAAAATATCAAATGCAAATGTATCGTACACAGAGGCAGAGGCAGTTCAATGGAGGACAGAATCTAATTTATACTTATCGGATAAAGTATCCCCCATAACTAATCCTTCCTAATATAAATAATTGCTTTATCTGTAATTGATCACTTTCTTTTCATCGTCTACATTTTGGGCCTGATTCCGAGTTGCACACAAGTTTGTTTTGCTGCTGGGTCATTCCATGAAAATGGTCTTTTTTTCTGAACGTTTGTTACCAGTTTTCATGACAAGCTTTGCATCAAAATGAAAGCATGTCATGTACCACACAAACAACATTTACTATGCACAAAATGTTCAAAACACATGCTCAAAAAAATATATTTCACATGAAATATATTTCAAAATGTAACGTTTGTTACCATGGAATGACCCTACTGGATCTTATGATTTTTCACACTGCTCATTTGTCCAAGCCAAGCAATTGAGCAACTATGGGTGATTCAGAGTCCTATGCATTTCATGCGCATTTCCTCTTGTGGCTGAAAAGGTTTAGGTGTGTACTGGTGTGAGCAGCAACTGGAAATTCTTACATAGAATTGCATACTATACAGTATTGAGCATATAGAGATCGATCTGATTTCAGACTTATCTCTTGCACAAAGTACTGGGCTAATGCAACTGTGTGATTGATGGTGGCTACTTTCACAAGCGGATGGATAAGGATGGTGCAGCCAACTCTGAAATGTGCACATTTATTTCCAAGCAAGCAGGGGGTCATTCAGGTGTGGTTGCACCCGAGACCATCGGTGCAAAGCATGCGCAGGACCCATTCTGTGCATGCGTGAATGGGTCCTGCAGCATAGGATGCAGACTGGCATTAGACTGTCATTGATTTACAATCATGACGCTGCTGTTTAGGGGGTGAGAAGAGGCCAGAGAGCTCCTTCGCAGGATGGAGATTTCCTTGCCTCTGCAGTGGGCGGCTTGCATGGCACCATAGGTGCTGTAAGCCACCCAATGATGGGTTCTTTGATCTCTGATCACTATTGCAGCAGGGGACGTCTGCATGTAATAGATGCCTCTTGCTGCATTAACTTACAGCATACTTGCCTACTTTTGCAAAAGCATGTCAGGGAGATTGTGAAAGTAACACATATCAGTGCGGATGTGTACTGCTACATCTGAGAGGCGTGTCATGAAAATGACTTACATCCACATGTAAATGTGCCCCAAAGTTAGTACGATCTACTTGTTGAAGGAAAGACACTGATATTTTTCAGGATTTGTTAGTATATTATGTTTTACAAGAGGTTCCATATACTGCAAGTGGCCACAAGAAACCTTATTTTAAAATGCAAGTAGCCATAGGGATCATTGCACCTTATAACCAATGCAGGCAGAGCCGGATTAAGGGGGGTGCCCCGGGGGTCAGTACCCCGGGCCCCCCTGTTTTAAGGGGGCCCCCGGCCGAAGCTCTGCACCGATCTACAGGTTGCCGGGGCAGGAGGGATCCACGCTGTGCATGCGGCTTCCTCCCCCCTCCTTTCGGGCAGCACGGTCGGGGACTGAGTCAAGCAATCTCCAGCCTTCGCTGCTGCCAGGAGAGATGCTGCTGGCGGCAGAGGCTGGAGATTGCTTGACTCAGTCCCCGACCGTGCTGCCCGAGAGGAGGGGGAGGAAGCCGCATGCACAGCCGCACTCCTCCCCCGGCAGCGTGGATCCCTCATACCCCGGCAACCTGGTGTCTTCTCTTCTCCCCCTGCTGCAGCGCGGCTCCCGTTGCCTGTGACCGCGGGAGGTGAGCAGCGGAGTGGAAGGGGGGGGGGACTGTGGGGGCTGGTGGTCCACTGGGGGGCCCTGCTGTTTTTGGTGCCCCGGGCCCCCCGAGGGCTTAATCCGGCCCTGAATGCAGGGATCCCATTTGAATGTATGTAACTTGTAATCAGGGAGATTGCTGCACTATTCAGGTAGTCAGGGGGATTGCTACTATTTCAAGGAGTCTCCTGCAGAATGAGGGAGGGTAGGCAAATATGACTTACAGGGCTATCACTGGTGCTTCCAAAGAATATTTGATATCTGTAGTTAACATGATTCCTTTGTTTTGCATTTTACATTTACAGACATTGCAGTAGCCTTAAGGGGGGTACTCACGGGAGAGATGTGTGCTGAGCGATCTTAACACAGACCGCTCAGCACACATCTCTCTCCCCGCTCAGCACAGTGCGATGTGCTGAGCGAGGGGGAAAGCCGACGGGGGGCCGCTCACAACGGTGAAGTGAGCGACCCGATAGATTGAGCCTGCATGCAGGCTCAATCTAGCACCGGCGCGGCCCCGCTATCGCTGGGGGGCATACACACGGTAGATCCGTGCTTAAATCTAAGCAATCTAGCAAGATTGCTTAGACTTTAAGCACTGATCTCTCCGTGTGTACCCCCCTTAAGGCTGCAGTAGTGAAGCATGATCCTTTAATGATACATGAGTAGAATGTTTTACCTTTTGGTCCTAATAAACCAGACAGGATTCTATGGCTGGTATATATCCATTTCTGGTGGCAGACAGTCATTAGCCTCAGGCTGTAAAGAAGCTTTCACTGGATCAGTTGTTCTCAACCTTCACCTTCAAGTTTTCCCAACAGGTCATGTTTTGAGTATTTCAGGGAATAATTATGGGGGAGATTTATCAGAGTTGGAAAGAGAGAAACTACCAACCAATCTGCTCCTAACTGACATTTTTCAAACAAAGCCTGTCAAATGACAGAAGCTGATTGGTTAGTACTTTATCTCTCTCCGTGGGGTGTGTACTGCACATAACTACATCCCCTCCGAATGTTATCATTCTCGAAGCTTTTAATAAATTATTAGTAGCAGTATTATAATCCTTTAGTTATATGGCACCACAAGGGTTCTGCAGTGCCTGACAAAGTATATAAACAAATGAGCAAAACAAGAGAACAGTGACTTACAGTACAAGACAATGTAGGACAAGTACATGGTACAGTATATAAACATTGCTGCATCAGCAGACGTGGCACTTAAATAAGCACTGCCCCCGCCGCGCCACCGCTGACATCACCAACCAGGCAATATGCTGGGTTGGAAACTGCGGCAGAGAGGAGCCTGAGGCGGGTTGCGCTCTGGATGCACCCGTGTTAGGCTCCCAGGTGCGACCCGCTTAATTAGGTATAAAAGGGGTGTAAGTAAGAGAAGGAAAAGCACATGAGGGCCCTGCTTCTGAGAGCTAACATTCTAAAGTCTAAAATATCCCCCTATGTCTGTTTACCAAGATTCTGTTGCTTGTGAAGTGATGCTTTGGTCAAGAGACTTGCTGAATCCTTCAACTGTGACACACGAGATACCTTCAATAGTTTAAAATGGATGATAGTTTGTTCAGTCTTGTTGAGCATAGGATGGGATGAGTCTGGGTTTGCTGGATAGGTAGAGATTGCAGGTACAAGCACTGGAAAAATACAGGGACTATGTGAGCAAAGATGGCAAAGCCCGAACAAATACACTTACTGCTAATTACAGGGGTACGGTGATACAATTAGCGGGGATTCCCTGTGCGTGAACCCTTAAGGCTGTACGTTTCCTTGAAGCTACAGGAGCTGTGAGGGAAAGTCAGAAAACGGCGCAGGGAAAACCCACTGATTACTCAGAATTGGTAAATTTCCGGCCTTAGGCACTGGGAAAAAGCTGTAAACCCTGAGGGTAATTGAATTTGCTTGTTTGAAGAACATGGTACAATAAGTAACAAGGGGATTTTCTGTATTTGATAGTACCATTTAGCATGCAGAGCTGCATCTTGCTGGTGTGTACAGGATTGCCAGGAGACCTTTTAGTCCCCAGTTCTAGAGGAGAGGTACTGTATAGTGAACTGTGTGGGGCTGTGACCCTATCCAGTTGAGAACATCTGACGCTGGGAACTGTCTACGTGCTATGCTGCACTGCTGCTGAAGGCCTTCTTTAACACATCCAAGCCTGGTATATTATTATTATTATTATCCTTTATTTATATTGCGCCACAAGGGATCCGCAGCGCCCATTACACAGTACATAATCAAATGATCAAACAAGAAAACCGCACTTACAGTACAGGACAAATTAGGACAGGTATAGAAAACCAGGGTTAGGTGCCACCAAAGGGAGTATGGAGTATAAGATAGTGTAAGTAAGAACAGGAAAGGCACATGAGGAAAGAAGTCCCTGCTCTTTATACTCTCCCTTCCTGCTTTTGGCACCCCTGAGTAATAGTGTGTATACACGGTGCGATATGCACTTAATTTTTCTTATGATTTTGACTATATAGTCAAAATCGTAAGGAAAGTTACTGCATATTGCACCATGTGTACACAGCTTGCAATGCCGATGCGTGGTCCCGATGGATTCGGCATCGCAAGTAAAAATAGACTGTGCAGGCAATTCCGTTTCGACTATCTCGTGTAAAAGATAGTCAAACTTGTCACTTAGCCAAGCACAGGCATTTGTGCTTGCGATACCAACCACAGTCCATGGGACACTGCAAGTGTCCTGAGGGGTGCCTCTGGACACTTGCAGGGGTGCCCTGGGTTGGTGGTCCAGGACCATTTCAATTTATTTATGGTCAATGTAATAGGCAAAACCAGAGCCTGCGCCTGCAAATCATAACATATATGGACAAACAGAAGTGAATCCTGTCCCTCACCACATAACTGACACTAAGGATGGTATTTAAATACAGTTAACTAAATTTCATATTTCTTTTTATATTTCTCAGTAAGAAACTTTTGGCCTAGGGGTGCCGTGATAACAATTCTGATACTCTAGGGTGCTGTGGTTTAGAAAAGTTTGGGAACCACTGCATTAATATAAGAAATAATACTGTCTTATTATACAGATGCATCTCTGTTATGGTTATGGCCAGTGTAACTGCTTCTATTTTATAAAGTCATCTTTTTCTTTGGGGATATCTCCATTTGGGATGCAGTTAAAATACCGGCTGTCAGGATCCTGGCATACAAGAGACAGACGCCGAAATCCCGACAGCCATTGGAATATCGCTGGACGGATTCCCAACCTCTGCGCTGGGTATTCTCACTCGTTTGGTGGGTCCACGCCACCAAGTGGGAATATAAGCTGTGACGAGCAAAGCGTGGCAATTGCAACGAGCCCGCGAGGGGACTCGATGCTTCGCTGCCGTGATTCTGACACATTGGATTCCGCTGTCTGTATACTGACAGCCGTCCTCTCATCTGTCTGTAAAACACGACTATTCCCGCCGTGCTCTCACGTACAGTATTATGCAGTTTTCACACATTTCTTCAACAGATATGCACTGGGTAAAGAACATGCACAGTATTTATAAAATAAATTTAAAGCACTGATGATGATGATCCAATAGTTTGAGAGTCTAACCTGTTATCGGATCAGGAATGCAAGACTAGTGAGTATGAATGTGAGCTCCACTTCCAGACATGTTCGCATATCATCTCTCTTATCAGATAAGGGGTAATCTCAGTAAACCCCATAAATACTCGAGTTTATAAACCAGGTCTTCATGAAACATTTTTTGGAAGATTGCCAGCCCCTCAGTTACTGTTAAATAAAACAAAGGCTTAGTGTGATAAGCCTCTGCTGTATAAAATACAGCCAAGCTTTGTTCTAGGTAACATGACCTCTTTTTGTCTCTGTGGAGTGGGAAAGCAAGCACACTATTTATAAGGAAGGTTTATTTCCATTTACTTTTTCAATGTCGCTAGACACAAGTTATTCTGTATAGTGACCAGGGTTGTTGTTTTTTTGTTTAAACCATTTTTTATTTTTTTTTAGCATTCATTTTTTTAATAAAAAAATAAATGCAATCCTGCCTATTATATTGATACTGTCAAATGTTGCTATGTATAAAGGTGCCCACACACTAGAACAATATTGTACAAGAAGCACACGATTTCGACACATCGGATCAATATATCATTGGTAAAAGTGCAAATCGTGTACTTTCACTAACGATCCGATGCGCAGTCCCACGGGTCATTTGTCGTAACTTCAGATCTTCCCTGCTGCAAGGAAGATTTGGAACAGAACAAGCTATTTTGTACAAATCGTTTGTGGTTTTTCACATCCAAATTATCGTCCGATCAGCGTCTGATCAGTTGTTCTAATGTCTGGGCACCTTTAGAAACCCTAATCAACCATGTTTTAGTGCTTTCTAACATTAACAATCCAAAGTTCTACATCTTTGATATGATTTATTTTACATGTTTCAATAAAACAAATCTTTTACTGTTCATCATTCCTATTAAATCTGCACTTGGCTCTACATCCTTTTCTGCTCTTATTTTTTTTTTTTAATCTCCTCTAAAGAGGGCCAGACTTAAGCTGGATATATACTGACGCTATGTGTACCCATGCACCATATTGTTACCTGGGTACACACTGAGCGAGGTAATGAAGGTTGGTGTGACAGATCACTCCTTCCATCATTACATATGCTGTGGTCATTAGTCTTATCGCTAGGTTTGATGTGCAGCACAACAAACCCAGTTACATTACTAGCGACCGCAAGCACCTGTACATTGCATACATTGAGCGATCAGGTCAATGTATCGGTCAGAGTTGGCCAGAATCAATATATCAGCCCAACATTGCTCCAGCGTGTACCCAGCTTTAAGTCTTTCTCATTTTTTGCTCATCTCAGGTTTTGAATTGAAATAAACATGAAGGAGATTAAACAATGAGGTGTTTCTCTGTGTATTGCCTCTTTAATGTGTTGGAGTTTTTTCCCATTAAGATTGTTAGTTGTGGTTTTCTCCTGTCCTACAGGATTGTTGGGGGGAGGAGTTTGTGGAGTTTTAACTGATGCTACGCAGATTTAGTACTTGTAGGATCTGGGTCACCCTTCTTATTTCTCTGTTTAAAACAGCGTGACTATGAGGGTGGATGTGTCAAGCAGTGAAAAGAGTGGAGAAGTGGGTCAGTGGAGAAATTGCCTATAGTAACCAATCAGCTTTGAGATAACATTTGTAAAGTACATTCTATAAAATAAGCAGCTGATTGGTTGCTATAGGCAACTTATCCACTCTTTTCACTACTTGATACATCAACCCCTTTGATACCTCTGTAACACCATACAGATCAAAAATGGAAAATAGATAATCAGGGCCATCTTATCAGCATTGTAGTCCCTGGGCAAAACAATGTATCCACCCATCCACGGGAATAAACGGATAACAAAAATTCACAAATTATCACTCCTGTGGTCCTGCACGGTCTCGTCCAAAGCTTCCATACAGTGAATGGCTATCAACACTCTGATGTCTGGATATACAAATGTAAGAAAAAAAAAACTAATATATATATATTTTTTTACATTTTCTATGTTAAACCACCTGTGGCCCCAATTATTGCAACGGGATTACTGTTCCCAATCATAGTCCATGTGGATGGTAAATGATAAAAAAGATGTGAAAAAATCCCCCCAAAAACTTGTATGCGTGTCTGTCATGTACAACATTTAAACCTGTCGTCCTTAGGCACCAGTAGCGGTTCTTGTCACGGGCAAGCAGGCTTTTTGCGCAGAACGCCGCTGTCCCCAGGGCACCGTCACCACCGTGGCAAGAGCCGCTACTGATCCCCGCTCCTGTATTGTGTAGTTGTTGTTTTTTTTATTATTGTGTGTGTGTGTGTGTGTGTGTGTGTGTGTGTAAGCGGCGCTACAGGGTCACAGCTACTGGGGCACTGCTACAGGGGGTCACAACTACTGGTTGCACAACTACTGTGGCACAGCTAAAGGGGGGCACAAGTACAGGGGGATAACTGTGGCCACGCCTGTATATTTGGGCGCACCAGCTCTATTTTACGGGGGGGAAGGGGGGGGGGGCACAGAAAACTTTTGCTCTGGGCGCCACAAGGTCTAGAACCGGCCTTGTTAGGCACGGTCAATCTTTTACATGTTGGCCTTTTGGCCATGACAAACTGTTGTACCTGTCGACCTAATACATGTCGACCGTATAGGACAGTGGTTCTCAAACTCGGTCCTCAGGACCCCACACAGTGCATGTTTTGCAGGTAACCCAGCAAGTGCACAGGTGTATTAATTACTCACTGACACATTTTAAAAGGTCCACAGGTGGAGCTAATTATTTCACTTGTGATTCTGTGAGGAGACCTGCAAAACATGCACCGTGTGGGCCCCCGAGGACCGAGTTTGAGAACCTGTGGTATAGGATCACCTTATTAGCTGTTAAGCTATTTACTGTCAACCTATTATCCGGATCCCTAGTTTATTCCTTGCTAGTGATGAGGGATACTACTTTGAAATAGTGTTTGCTGTATTGAGATATAGTATAAACAGAACACAATATAGAACTACTGATGTCACATAGGCTTTGTTTTATCCTTACAAACGAGCTTGGCTAGCCATAGAAGTGTATAAACACCTTTTGACTTGTTTTCAATTTTAAGACAATAGAGTAGTTATCAGACTGCGGGCCTGCAGGCTGTTACCACTTTCTCTGCTGAACCACAGCGTGCTACATTGTACCTGTGGTTTTCCATACACACTTTATGCTGAGCTGAAGAGTACACTCTTTGTGGAAAATATTCAGGTTGTTGGGAGTCATCATTTGTACTGCATGGGTGACAGGCAAGTATTAAACTGAGTAGTGAAAGTGATATACATTTTCCCATTGCACACAAGTCACTTGTCAGGATTTATAATGCCTTCTATGGTGATATAGGGCTGGGGATTCATGAATATTCTTGACAGTGTCAGTCTTAAGTAAATTCATCACATTTAAGTTATGTAGGCCATTGTTGTAACTTTTAGCTAGCTTAAGGTTTCTTTAGAAATGTACAGAGGCACCTAAGCTGCCATACTAATACCATTACCTTGTGTCTTCATAGTAACAAACCGTGTGACAAGTACAAAATCAAAGTACATCTGTTGTCATGGAAACTTTCTAGCCCGTTCATGTAATTGTAATGTTAAAGTTGAATTTGTTTGCAGATAGACATGATTTCTATTTAATTCCCTTTTAATTTTGACAGATTTGTCTCTTTCACAGTACAGTATTAAAATATATTTTTTTGTATCATTCTTCCAGTTGTGCTTATACATTATAGACCCTAAGCTCTCATGAGCAGGGCCATCTTTCATCATATGCTTTTCTTTCCCTAACTTATACCATGATCTTCTCCCCACTGTCTTCAATGGCACTTAGCCCTTGGGTTCTTCTTCCCTACTGCCAAGGCCGTTTGGCTTGTTGTCAAGGGGTTCTGCTCATTGTCAGGGGATCCCCTCGGCCCCCCGCTGCGGGTCTCTAGGGAAGGCTGTTTGCGCCTCCCCCAGTTCAAACAATTGAAAATGACCATCTAAAAAAGGCCACTGCCTCCTCTAGCATCCTTAATAACTGTCTTCTATTAGGCGACAGCCATTTTGAGAGTGACATTTTCAGTAGTATTCCAGAAGGAATACTAACGTGCAGTAACTGCGGATTTTCAGAAGTGGAGATGTTGCCCATAGCAACCAATCAGATTCAACTTATTTATCTAGCACCTTCTAGAACATAACTACTACAATCTGATTGCTTGCTATGGGCAACATCTCCATCCTTGAAACCCCGCTCTTTAATAAATATACCCCTATGACTGTTGATGCAGAAATGTTTATAAACCATGTCTGCAATGTTTTGTTCATACTGTTTCTGTTGATGTACTTTGTAAGGTGCTGCGAAGCCCGCGTGGCGCCGTATAAAGAATGATAATATAGATGACATGTGGCTTAATCATGTTTAACCACCTTGGCACTACTATGATAAATAAGCTGCGTGACAAAACACTTGTTTTTAGAGAAAAATATAAATTTTTGTTTCCCTGTTATTCAATGAATATTACGTTTTACGTATAATTTATTTATTCATTTTATGGAGTGTTGGTTTTACAAAATATAGCCATTGGCGTAGTAGAAATATTTATGTGCCAGAGTACATATGGCAGTCTAAGCTCTCAATATTTATCAAGTATTCCAGGAGACATTTAATTGAAACATTTTGAATTCTTAGCTTGTTTCCTTACACATATTGCAAAGTACAAGGTGTGTGTTCAGTCCATTGTCTGCTCAAGCCTGCAGAAAAACAAATTTATGATGTACTCTTCTGCGAAAGTATAGAGAGATGTTGGCTGTTTTTAGCATGTCAGATATTGCCATTCTTTTTCCCTGAAGTCCATACACGCTTTTACCTTGACCATTATAATGAAGCCTTCACATTTGAGACTGTTGAATGCGCAGAATAGATTGAACAAAGTAGTAACTCCCTCCTAACGAATACATTTCAGCTAACACCTCTCCCATACAAAATGTTAGATTCTTATGCACTTGACT
This sequence comes from Pseudophryne corroboree, assembly GCF_028390025.1. Taxonomy (NCBI): domain Eukaryota; kingdom Metazoa; phylum Chordata; class Amphibia; order Anura; family Myobatrachidae; genus Pseudophryne; species Pseudophryne corroboree. Next base: position 562,700,847 of record NC_086444.1, read on the forward strand.
GAATATATTACTAAGCAAAGAGACCTGGAACTGCCAAATTATTTGTTGCTCATTGTTAAGCTTAGAGTAACTTTGATATTATGGCACAAAGTTCATGGTATTTTATTATAGAAGCCCTTGTCATGGCTGACATTAATGAATGGTTAGTAGGAATACATATAAATTATGACTCTTAAGGACTTGGCCCTTTTTGGATGGCTACAAAAGGGTTACATTTATATTACGTTTGAGCATTAGCAGCTGAAACATGTATTAATGGCAGATATTTGTGGGGAAAAACTTTAGATGTTACATTGAGGGGCATATCCAATTAGTCACCACTCCCCAATTCAGTTAGCTGCGGGAACCCCACGTGTAATCCCCAGAAGCAGTATTATTCCTTGAAGCCTCAGGAGCTGTGAGGAAAATAAAACTGCATTTAATGCATAATCTAATTGATTTTCCTGCACGTTAAATGCAAGGGTGGGGGTTGCATTTAAGGTACAGAATCTGTGGGTTTCTTTGCATTACCAGAGGTTTACAATGTCCACATTTTTGCCTTGTTAATTAACATCTGCTGTCAATGCTATTTACAGCAAGAACCAATAAAAGGCTGTGCTTTCTTTCCCCAATTAAAACCTCCTTCATGTTTGATCATTGCAGCTATTAGAGGTATTTATACTGGGTGTACGTACCCTCCAGGCTACTGGAGCGATATATGAAGATCCCTTTGCAGCAAATAAAATGTGACAGTGGCTAACATCATTTAAGGCACAATGACTTTGCTTTATGGTGATTTGGTAAAGAGCTCCAGACCAGTGGTGTATCTATAATGTGTGCACACTGGCTTTTGGGTCCACCAGAAGCCCACACAGTCTTCACCTATTTATTATATTTATCTCTCTGCAATCCTGCCTTGGTGCTGCTGAAATCACTAGGAAAAAGCTATTTTCTGGTAGATTTGCACATTCGCAGAAATCACTGGGAACATGGCACATATCGCCATATTCCCAGAATCCTATGCAGACAAGAGCGTAGACTCTTGCACAGTGCCAGAATCTACTTGCCACTGCACCACGAAGGAACCGTGTGGAGGCTGCACCCTGGCACTCTCCCCTCTTAGTCCGCCCCTGCTACAGACTGTAGTCCCCTATGCAAACAGTGGGGGCTACAATATCCCATGTTACTTAAATGAAAATTCAGCCTGTTTCCACATGATTTATGTTCAATAAGCTTGATAAACTAACTCTGCAATGTTGTCTTTATTATATGGTAATTTGAATGTAGTCACTGTCACTGTTTGTATAATTAAGCATGCTATAAGTGATCTTTCATGTGACCTACATTAAGTACAAACTTGGACTATGACTGTCTTAATATTCAGGATGCTGTGTAATTGTTAGAAATGTTTGTCCAACTGAGGTCATTTACCAGGTATAGTTTTCTTTCTATACTAATGTTTTATTGTCTGATTGTTTTTCAGTGTGCAAAGACCCACCATACAAAATAGAAGAATCCGGTTATGCTGGTTTCATTTTACCAATAGAAGTCTACTTTAAAAATAAGGTATATCTCTCCCCCCCCCCCCCCACCATTTTTTTTCTTTTCTTACAATGTTGTACACTTCTGTATCTTGTAACGAGTACAAAAATAAAGTATTGGTGCTGGTTTATTTTGTGCAGATTAAGTATACAAAGATGTTCATTCATAAATTTGGGGGTAAAATAAATAAATAATTTCCAACTGGATAATTTCATGTCAGTTCAGCCAGGCGTGTCCACCACCCATCTCAGATTTCTACGATTTTTTTTTAGTTCAGAGAGGATGTCAAAACAACTTTTTCTGCCAAATATCTTGACAATTAGTTGATTAAATATTGATTTTTCAATTTATTAAATTATTTACTAATCGTGGCTTCTTTATCCAGTTTGAAGTATCACGGGTGTTTATTAAGGAATCACCACTAAATTTGGACCCCTAAGGTAACTTCCCCCCAAGTCCAAAAATTTAAACCAACTTACTTTATCTGCCTCATGTTTTGTGTTACGCCAAAAATGCATGTTTTTATAGTAGAATTAAAAACGATAGGTTCAATCGAGATTAGGGATCAGCATGGTATTCTGTTTAATAGTGGAGAAAAAAAATAATGAAGTTTGATGTTCGATTACTGTTGTACCACATGCATAAATAACACAAGAAACCATGAAATTTAAAATCTTTAACATAACTTGAGTCCATAACGGAAGCGGATTCAGCAATCTCTTCCTTGTTTGGAACCTGTTGTAACTGTCTGTAATTTTCCTTAAAGTGTCAGCAGAAAGTGTATACTGCCTTCCAGTACTTCCTTGGATAGTAGGCACTTACGTTACACAGAGGACATGAATAATAGGTACAAAACACTTATTATCTCTTGAAGGCCAGGACAGCACATTTGTTGATTGGTTTTGTTTCATGAAGTGTACCAGCACATCTTGTTCCTCCTCATTACATTGGATAATATACCCAATGTACCAGATGTTATCATACACTGCTGCTATGTATGTTCCAGGTAGCAGATCATTTTTCTAGTAATACAGTAGCTTCTGTTTGTGTGCGACACTTTAAGGAAAATTACAGACCGGTACAACAGGTTCCAAACAAGGGAAAAATAACGAGATTATTGACTTAACTTCAGTTAAGGACTCAAGTTATGCTAAAGGTTTTAAATTTCATGGTTTCTTGAGTTAATTATGTATGTGGTACAACAGTAATCGAACTTCAGCTTCATTATTTTTTTTTCTCCACTATTAAACAGAGTACCATGCTGATTTTATTTGTGGTAGTAATGTATACCTTTTTTAAGTACCCCCCCAAAAATGGGTTCCCTAATGTCGATTAAACCTAGCATTTTTAATTCTATTTGAAAAACGTGTTTTTGCCGTAACGCGAAACATGAGGCAGATAAAGTAATTTGGTTTAGATTTTTGGATTTGTGGTAAAAGTTACCTTAGGGGTCCAAATTTCATGGTGATTCCTTAATAAACACCCATGACACTTCAAATAAACTGGATAAAGAAGCCACGAGTAGTAAATTATTTACTAAATTGAAAAATCAATATTTAATCAACTAATTGTCAGACAGTCAAGATACTTGGCAGAAATAGTTGTTTTGACATCCTCTCTTAACTAAAAAATGTAGTAAAAATCTGAGATGGGTGGTGGACATTTCATTTTTTTTTTTTTTTTTTTGGGTGATCTGAAGTGGAATGACCCAACTGCATGTTTCATGCGTTCACCTTTACTTCAATACATATACAGATGCCATGAGCACAACAATGAACATAATTTGTTTTTTATTTTTGAGAAGTTTTCAGAATGGCATTAGTTATATGAGCTATTGTAGTTAATATGTAGGACGCCTTGGAACATTGCAATCAAGAACAACATCATGCACAATTTCAGTGATGCAGTCACACATTTCCTAGTGCCATCACATGGATGAATCATACTTTAGGTACCTCCATTTCTAGTTCACATTATATCATACTTGGTGATTTGGTCTGTTGGAGTGTTTTATCATACTTACCTTCTTTTAAAAACTCCTCTCCGAAAGAAGCCCAGAGAGAAGAATCATCTGGACACTTCGGGGGCGGGGCATGGCTGTGACATCATCAAGTCATGCCTTTGTAGCGTGAAACTGCGATTACTCGTGGATCACCTGTGCTTTGCGTCATTTAGCACCGCCCCCTCAGACCTGCTATTCCAGAAATTGTCTCCCCATTCTGTCCACTTCACTAGGAAGTGGGCAGGATGCGGTAGGAGTACCCACTGTTCCGGGGGTTTGGGAAACTACTAGAAAAATCGTGAGTCTCCCGTAACTTCCAGGAGAATAGGTAAGTATACATTACATCACAATAACTGTCTTCAGTAGCACAAAACGTCCTGCAGGGATAAAACCTGTCACTTCAGCGGATGAGTTGTAGTTGATTTCAGGGCACTTCACTGTATATCCCTAAACAGTTACTGTAAATCAGAGTTAAAATGTTTCTATAATGATTTTGTGACCTAGAACCATAACTATGGTGGCCAATCCCGGGATCGGGATCGGCGGGATCCCGGGATTTAGGACCAAAAACGTCCGGGATTGGAAGGTCCAATCCCGGGGATTGAGAGATCAGCGTTGAGCGTCCACAGGACGCTCAGACGCTGTCCGGCTTCCTCCTTCCAGCTCCCCCGGCGCAGCATGAGGTCACGCTGCGCCATCAGCCGTACGCTGAGGGAGTGCAGGAAGAGATCCCCACCCGCCTGCCCGTCCTCGGTATACGGTTAGTAATGTGGGCGGGGCGAGGGGGCGGCCACACACTTAAAAGCCAATCCCCATTTTTCAATCCCGATACCCGGGATTGAAAAAAATGGCCCGGGATTGGCTTCCCTAACCATGACGTATCACTGTATTTTGAATTGAGACCAAATCAAAGTTAGAATTAAGAATAATTTAGGATGATCAAAACATTTTATGGGGAATATTTTTAAGTATATAATGCAACCAATGTGCTTGGTATTTATTTATTTATTTACAGTTCCACCACTTTTACACAAAAATCCCAAGTCTGACCCAGGATTTGGAACATGGTTCCAACCCGGGACAGACCCCATTTACACCACGGCTCCGACCTGGGTTGTTTCCGGTTCAGCCCTGTTTATACTGCACATGGTGCAGTGTTAACTGTTCTGTCGGTGCTAGGATGATGGCAGCCTCTCCAAGCGCCGATGATTCGGCTCTCCTTATGCTGTAACTGGGGCATACTGTAGGTTGGATGACCCGAGTCACCTGTTTACACTGCCCATTACCCAGGTCCTTCTCGGGACCAACCTTCTTGCTACCAGGGTTGAATTCCTGGGTCACTAGACCAGAGTTATTTTTCGGGGACCCTTTCACACTTATGACCGGGGTTGACCTCACAATAACCCGAGTTATTTCGGCAGTGTGAAAGGGGTATTACTTGTAAAGCACCAGCATATTTCATTGTGACTTACAATTGGAAATAAACAGTAATAAAACAAGACTGGCTGAATAATAGTAGACATGTTGCCCTGCTTGCAATCTATAGGTATTTAAACATGTGCTTCATAAACCATAAGGGTAATGTTTTTTTCTACCATACTTATATAACCATCTAAAAGCTAATCCCAATTATCAGTTTTGGTTTTAATTCAATAATTTGAACATTAATCCATAATATTGCTTTTCTGCGCTACAGCATTATGTCTGTCCTGGCAAGTCCCCTGTTTCATACAGGCAGCGTGTTGTCATGGCTGCAGATATAAACAGAGCATCGGTGTACTCAAGCAGACGCAGGGGATTATTGTGGCGGGCATCTGGATGGAACACTGTAGCCACTGTAAATAATATTTTGGATTAATGTTTAAATGGTGGAATTCAACCAAAAAAAATGATCATTCAGTATGGTAATTCACTTTTAAATTATCTTATCCATTACGTTCAAGGACCACCCTTACTGTGTCTGAGACATGTTATGGGAAAAACGTTTAACTCTGGTTAAATGTTTAGCCGATTGAACTCCTAGCAAAAGGGAATTTTACATTTTGTGGGATTTTTTCTTTTTACTATTCTGCTACAAATATATAATTTCACAAATTGTTAATTTTCATCTATGTTTACATTACATTGATCTTGAGGGGTACTGCCCATATATCAACAAGGCAGTGTTTGTAAAGAGTGTCTATCAATGTCAGCTAAATGGATTTGTTGGCTTCTCGGTGCAACTATTGATCTCTTCTTTAGAAGCAAAATGTCAGCTCTTTTGATACTAAAATGCTTTCTATGACTGAATTGAGCTCTTGGCAGTGTGTATTAATTTACAGCTTGGTGATAGTGTTTTTATCAACACGTCTCTTTCATATTAATGTGTTGGGTTATTTAATTAATGAATGAGAGTTCTCTTGAGCTAATTATAAACATTTTTTTTTTCATATTTAAGCAATTGCATATCAATAAATAAAGGAGACCCCCCCCTCCGCCCAAGACATGCCATGTTACTCAGAATAGAAAATCAGAAAAAAAATATCAAAACCATTCGCTAATGGACCTACTAGTTGTGTTAGACACAAAAGTATGGTAACTCTGTGAAGAGCGTAACCAGGTTTGAGACGTTTTTCTAGTGTGGGGCTAATTCAGATTGATTAACTAGAACAATGTTGTGATATCTTATACAATTGTTGAGGCATCCTAATATTAATGTTTTAGCTAAAGGTATCTGGTTTCCAGAAGTACTGTAGCTAAGACAGCATAGAACACTTTTACACTGTTACAAGGGTATGCGGTTAGGATACCGCTCGTCGGGATCCCGACTGTCACAATATCAACGCCGATATCCTGACGGGGGCACCATATCGCCGCCGATATACTGGCGAGGTAGGTGATTCCTGCTCTATGGGTGTTCACAACACCCATAGAGGGAGTGTCAGTGGCGGAAGTCTGGGAGGCAATGGAGTCAGTTGCCGCCGGGCTCCAGCAGTGAACCTTCTCCATTGTCTTTGGTGACAGTACGGCTGCCCAGATCCGGCTCCCACCTCCCGCATGACACCTCGGCTGCCAGGCTCCCGTCCCCTGACAAGTGCGGCTGCCCAGCTCCAGTTACCGCATGATGAAAACACACCTGGCTGGCTTCCGCCCCCTGACAGCGCAGCTGCCCGGCTCCGGTTCCCACATGATTATAAAACACACCTGGCTGTCTCCCGCTTCCCTGACAGTGCGCAGCTGCCTGGCTCCGGCTTCCACCTGATGACAGCATGGCTGGCCGGCTCCCACCCCCCTGATGGTGCAGCTGCCTGGCACTGGCTCCTGCATGCTGACACCCTGGCCGTCCCGCAACTTGTAAGAAGAGGGAACTTATGGAGGAAAGGTGTCAGGGTGGGGACTGTGTGTGTGTGTGTATATTTGTATATATATGTGTGTGTATATGTGGCTGTGAGTATGTAGAGATGTGGCTATGTGTGTGTATATATGTGGCTATGTGTTTATAAGTGGTATAATGTGTGAGTGTGTATATGGCTGTGTGTATATGTGGTTGTGTGTGTATTTGTATATATGTAAGTGTGTGTATACCTGAACTGGGCTAAGGAGGGGGTGGGGTCATTATAATCCTTTTCGCCTCCGGGCATCAGGTATAACTTACTCCCCTGGGTTGAATACGTTCGCCACTGAGCCCACAAGGGGCTTTGTTGCGCTTGCCCCCTTGCCGGCAGTCTACCGTTCCTGATACCGATGTCTGCATACTGACATTCGGCATCCCTTGCGGCAGTACCACAAACCCAACCCGTTACAAGGAGTAAATGATCAAAACTTTCGGATTAGGATCTTAAAATGTCTAATATTCCTAATCTTTAGTATTCCTAATGAATTATTCCCTAGTAGTGGTAACCCTACCATTCTGCAATTCTTGGAAGAGCAGGCATGATTGAGTAAGGCTAGTAAGTGAAAAACACGAGCGTAAACTTAAATTACAAACCAGAGAAATATTGTCCCAGGTGGCTTATCCCCTTACTCTGTATAGACCTCTTTCCAGGCTTCTGTGATGAAATCTGTGGGATGAGTGGGTATAATATGGCCCATAATGAGGGGAGTGGACTGTTGACATTGCCCAGGGTGCAAGGCTGAGACTGCCCCAACGGCACTCATTTACAGATTTCCTCTACATGGAAAGGCTCAGGGCGCATCCTTAGGATGCTCCCTGTTCAATTCTTCCCACACTCCTGATGCTTGTTGTGATAAGCCATGAAGTCACGTGTGTCAGGGTATGCCTGGACAGGGTGCCACAGCCCTACTGCTGTACTGGAAAACCAATCCGTTTGCTTGCAATTAATCTTACAGCTTGCAGACTATCCAATTGCATGGCAATTTAATGTTTGATAACAAAATCAATTATCCAGTTCTGTAGAACAACCTGCAAAGCACCTGCTGCAGAATCTGCTGCTTGGCTATGTGAGAGATAAACCTAAGAAAAACATTTCAGAATTGATAATACAGCTCTAAATGACAATCCACCATTTGCTCCAGATGAAAATCAAGTGATTTTTGTTTTACCAATACAGAAACTCCCTAGCACTGTGGGGACAAAAAGTAGAGTGATACAACTACTGGACCCATGGCTTTTATAGAGCCAATACTCTGACCCTTGACAAATGATTGTGTATATGGCTGTGTGTATATGTGGTTGTGTGTGTATTTGTATATGCAGTACAATATCCCCACACTATTTTTGATTAATTTGGGACAACACAAGGGACCTTTTTGATTTTATCTTTTAGGCCTCTGACATTCCAACCAAGCAGGTGTAGCCCTCCATCCCCTCTGGGGTTGGGTTAGTGTGACCGCCGGTCACCATACCGACGCCGGATTCCCTGCTGTTAGATGGCTGGGAAGGGGGCGAGCGCTACAATGCGCCTTTGCAGGCTCGGTGGCTCGCTGTGTTCACCACAGGTTCTATTCCCACTCTATGGGTGTCGTGGACACCCACAAGTGTGAATAGTCTCTATTGGTCAGCATGCCGACCGGCGGGATATTTAGGGTTCAGGATCCCGGCGGTCTCCCGACCGAATCCCCCCCCATCCTCTACACTTAAGCTAGGTACACACTAGACAATGTGTGTTCCCAACGATGCCGTGAGCAACGGTACCTGGCAGCGGGGTCAGTATTGGCAAGTGCATACCCACGAAGCGGGGGCCATGCATTCTGCAGTATGGCCCTCGCGTTATCGCCGGTTGGACATGCATGCACAGACAACATCGCTGACAATGCGCATCATCAGCAACATTGTGTATACACACTAGACCAGTGGTCAGGGAACAGGGGTAAATTACCCCAAATGGGGTAAAAATTTAATTCCTGGGGGTAATGGATGGTCGCGCTACCGACACACAAACCCATCCAGCACCGTTCCCACTGACATTACTGAGGTGAGGATGTGACCATCTGTCTCCTAAAAGTCGTGTCCCCCTTCCCCCCCTCATCCATCTTTCTTACATTCATTCTGGCGTTTTGGGAAGAAAGTGTTAACCCATTTATTGCCAAAAAATAATTGGCGAAAATAATAATAATGAAAAAATAATAATAGTGTGTGTGTATATATATGTATGTATGTGTATATGTATGTATATATATATACCGTATATACTCGAGTATAAGCCGACTTTTTCAGCACTTTTTTTTGTGCTGAAAAAGCCACCTCGGCTTATACTCGAGTCAGTGACAGGCAGAGGCAGAGCAGTGTGAAGGAGGGACACGGAGCGCACAGCGCGCGGCTCTCCTGTGTCCCTCCTGCATCTCCGGCGGCAGCAGCGGCGGTTCTATTACAGGAAGTACCCGTTCGTGACCTCTGATCACGAACCGGCACTTCCTTTAATAGACCCGCCGCGGCCGCCGAAGATGCAGGAGGGACACAGGAGAGGCGCGTGCTGTGCGCTTCGTGTCCCTCCAGAAGACAGCGCGGGATCGACGGAGGGGTAAGTAACAACACTGTGGGGCATACCTGGCACTTGGGGAGGGAACGTATCTGGCATCATGAGGGGGCGTATCTGGCAGCACTGTGGGGGCATATCTGGCAGCACTGTGGGGGCATATCTGGCAGCACTGTGGGGGCATATCTGGCAGCACTGTGGGGGCATATCTGGCAGCACTGTGGGGGCATATCTGGCAGCACTGTGGGGGCATAACTGGCAGCACTGTGGGGGCATATCTGGCAGCACTGTGGGGGCATATCTGGCAGCACTGTGGGGGCATATCTGGCAGCACTGTGGGGGCATATCTGGCAGCACTGTGGGGGCATATCTGGCAGCACTGTGGGGGCATATCTGGCAGCACTGTGGGGGCATAACTGGCAGCACTGTGGGGGCATATCTGGCAGCACTGTGGGGGCATATCTGGCAGCACTGTGGGGGCATATCTGGCAGCACTGTGGGGGCATATCTGGCAGCACTGTGGGGGCATATCTGGCAGCACTGTGGGGGCATATCTGGCAGCACTGTGGGGGCATATCTGGCAGCACTGTGGGGGCATATCTGGCAGCACTGTGGGGGCATATCTGGCAGCACTGTGGGGGCATATCTGGCAGCACTGTGGGGGCATATCTGGCAGCACTGTGGGGGCATAACTGGCAGCACTGTGGGGGCATAACTGGCAGCACTGTGGGGGCATATCTGGCTGCACTGTGGGGGCATATCTGGCAGCACTGTGGGGGCATATCTGGCAGCACTGTGGGGGCATATCTGGCAGCACTGTGGGGGCATATCTGGCAGCACTGTGGGGGCATATCTGGCAGCACTGTGGGGGCATATCTGTCAGCACTGTGGGGGCATATCTGGCAGCACTGTGGGGGCATATATGGCACTATGAGGGCATATCTGGCACTGAGGGCTGTGTACGGCTAGAGCTGCATTTCCCACCCTAGGCTTATACTCGAGTCAATAAGTTTTCCCAGGTTTTTGTGGTAGAATTAGGTGCCTCGGCTTATATTCGGGTCGACTTATACTCGAGTATATACGGTATATATATATATATGTACACAGTATCTCAGAAATGGCATATAAACAGTGATAACCAGTATATATGCACAATAATATATAATTTCCTTCCTTACAAATCAAGGGGGTAACGTTGACGTATCTAAATATATTTTGGGGTAAAAGGTAAAAAAGTTCCCTGACCCCTGCACTAGACGATATCATGAATGATGTGTTTGTATCGGCCACATCGCCCACTTTTTCGTCTAGTACCCAGCATAAGGTCCAGAAGATAGGAATGGTGTAGCTCCCACCCACAGGGATAAAAACTGACACAAAACAGAGTAAATGACCATTAAAATATACAAAATGCAGATAACTTACAGGTATGAACACACAAATATAAAGCAAAAAATGCAGTATAACAGCAGCTAGAACAGCATATTAATACGAACACACATATATAGCAGATTTGCAAAATGACATTAAAAAAAATTCCCATCCCCAACCTACCCTGTATGATCATCTAAACTGTGGTATACTTAGATCTCTAAACAGACAAAAATAACTACGAACTATAATCATTTAGATACATTAAAAGTAATGAAAGGCCTAGACAGTTCTAATTTTCATTATTTTAACAAACAGTCCAAAGTGAAACCCTCTTGTAGGAGATGCCATCATGGTCCCAAGATACAACTTTGGGGATTTATTAACGTAAGTGTAAACAATTTTTGAGCTTTTTTTTATTTTCAAAATTTTAATGCCTTGGCTTTTTAAAACATACTGCTGTGTTATATATCATATTAAAACCGATAAAAAAGAGGTTTACAATGCTACCTTGTCCAACTTTGTAGCTCAATTATTGTAGGCGAGCTACAAATGCAATAAAAAAAAGTTAAAAGCAAATGTTTTTCAAAAATTGCAGCTTTAAAGGCATATAACTTCAAAACCAGTGTATTTATCAGCCTAAGATTTGTTTGTATTTTTCTTTACACCCATTGCAGCATTTATTATACCAAATTTTATTGAATTAGAGATTGTACTGTAGAATTTGTTGGAAAGTTGTGTTGATTTGATGTGGAATGACCTGGATGTAGCTCCTGTATTCATGCGTCTTACAGACATACAGTACCTACAGATGTATCCTCATACACCGTTGCTCATAGCGCGCTATTTAGGGTCCTGAATCGCGAGTTGTAATAACGTTATGGCGTGCGTTGTGTCCCACGCCATGTAATACACATTTTCACCGCTAGGTGGAGAATGCTCCATGTTAAGCACGGTGCCGCACGTTCACTAAGAGTAGAACACATCTAACACATCATATATTTACCTGGAGTGCCTGCTCATATTGTGGTCAGCACTGGCATAATGGTTACAGTGTCCGCTTGTAATGCGTGCATCCCGTGTTCGAATCCTGTTGAGACCAGAATTATTATTTTTTTTGGTGAATTTATTTAAAGTCATTTTTAATGGAATGGGAAAAGTCAGAAAAAAAAATGGCGTGGGGTCCCCCCTCCAAAGCATAACCAGCCTCGGGCTCTTCGAGCCGGTCCTGGTTCTAAAAATCCGGGGGGAAAACGGACAGGGATCCCCCGTATTTTTAAAACCAGCACCGGGCTCTGCGCCTGGTGCTGGTGCAAAAAATACGGGGGACAAAGAGTAGGGGTCCCCCGTATTTTTTACACCAGCATCAGGCTCCACTAGCTGGACAGATAATGCCACAGCCGGGGGTCACTTTTATACAGTGCCCTGCGGCCGTGGCATTAAATATCCAACTAGTCACCCCTGGCCGGGGTACCCTGGGGGAGTGGGGACCCCTTCAATCAAGGGGGTCCCCCCCCCAGCCACCCAAGGGCCAGGGGTGAGGCCCGAGGCTGTCCCCCCCATCCAAGGGCTGCGGATGGGGGGCTGATAGCCTTGAGAAAATTGAAAGAATATTGTTTTTTTTCAGTAGTACTACAAGTCCCAGCAAGCCTCCCCCGCAAGCTGGTACTTGGAGAACCACATGTACCAGCATGCGGGAGAAAAACGGTCCCGCTGGTACCTGTAGTTCTACTGGAAAAAAAATACCCAAATAAAAACAGGAGACACACACCGTGACAGTAAAACTTTATTTCACACCTGCCGACACACACATACTTACCTATGTTGACACGAAGCAGTCGGTCCTCTTCTCCAAGTAGAATCCACGGGTACCTGAAAATAAAAGATAATTATACTCACCTGATCCAGGGTCCAGATTATAATCCACGTACTTGGCAAAACAACAAACCGAACACCCGCACCAAACGTACTGAAAGGGGTCACATGTTTACACATGGGACCCCTTTTCACGAATGCAGAGACACCCCCGTGACAGCTGTCACAGAAGTGTCTCTTCAGCCAATCAGCGAGCGCAACGTCCTTGCACTCTGCTGATTGGCTCTGTGCGCCTCTGAAGTCCCTCCATTAGTTTCAATGGTGGGAACTTTCCGGTCAGCGGTGGGGTTACCCGCGGTCAGCCGCTGACCGCGGGTGACCTCACCGCTGACCGGAAAGTTCCCACCATTGAATATAATGGAGGGAGCAGTGCGATGCGCTTCTGTCACTTCAGACGCGCACAGAGCCAATCAGGTGAGTGCTACGACGTGGCACTTCCTGATTGGCTAAAGGGACCTCTGTGACAGCAGTCACGTGGGGTCCCGGCATTCGGGGAAAGGGGTCCCATGTGAAAACATGGGACCCCTTTCAGTCCACTGGTCCGGGTGTTCGTTTATTTTTTTTGCCAAGTACGAGGATTTATATCTGGACACTGGATTGAGGTGAGTATAATTTTATTCACAGGTACCCCGGATCGTCTGATCAGGAGACGTGGCAGTCGGCGGGTCAACATAGGTAAGTATGTGTGTGTCGGCGGGTGTGAAATAAAGTTTTACTCTCAAGGTGTGTGTCTCCTGTTTTTATTTGGGTATTTTTTCCCCAGTAGAACTACAGGTACCAGCGGGCCCGTTTTTCTCCCGCATGCTGGTACTTGTGGTTCTCCAAGTACCAGCTTGCGGGGGAGGCTTGCTGGGACTTGTAGTACTACTGGAAAAAAACAATATTCTTTACATTTTCTCAAGGCTATCAGCCTCCCATCCGCAGCCCTTGGATGGGGGGGACAGCCTTGGGCTTTTCCCCTGGCCCTTGGGTGGCTGGGGGAGACCCCTTGATTGAAGGGGTCCCCACTCCCCCAGGGTACCCCGGCCAGGGGTGACTAGTTGGATATTTAATGCCACGGCCGCAGGGCACTGTATAAAAGTGACCCCCGGCTGTGGCATTATCTGTCCAGCTAGTGGAGCCCGATGCTGGTGTAAAAAATACGGGGGACCCCTACTCTTTTTGTCCCCCGTATTTTTTGCACCAGCACCAGGCGCAGAGCCCGATGCTGGTTTTAAAAATACGGGGGATCCCCTGTCCGTTTTCCCCCCGGATTTTTTAGAACCAGGACCGGCTCGAAGAGCCCGAGGCTGGTTATGCTTAGGAGCGGGGACCCCACGCATTTTTTTTTCTGACTTTTCCCATTCCATTAAAAATGACATTAAGAATCCACAAAAAAAAAAAATTCTGGTCCCGCTAGGATTCGAACCCGTCAGCCACTCAGCAGGTAGCGCTACGAAGGGTCCGTTGGCTATTTGAGGCATTCGCCATAGAGTTTAGGAAAAACGACATCTGGTGGACAGAAAGTAGAATGCATGTTACAATTATAACGTGACGTCACATTTACAACGCAACTTATATCGGGAGTTATAGCGCAAGGAGCTGGCGCGAGTTGCATGGCGCCCGCTATGCGGTACGCAGCAACGATATATCAGGACATATCTGTATGTAGCTTTTGTTCAATAAACAGCTTCTATGCTGCTACACTCTGCTGGAAACACTCTGTGCTGACTTTACTCTGTTCTGTGCAGCTTTTGTGTACTGACTAGCTACTGTACTGACACACTGCAGTGGAGACACTCTGGAAATGTGCTTAAAATGGTGTGTATATGCTGCTCCGGCATACTAGTAGCTTGTGTGTCTGGGTACCTTACATCTGTGTGCCCGGGCCCATAACCTCTTGGAAATGATATGTTTGCAGGTGTTGATATTGCAGAGTTATATAGGCACACACCATCAAATGACTCAAACAACGAATAACCCAGTTACTTAACCAGTGGTGTTGGTTGGTTTAATGACATATAGCAGGTACAGCTGTGCAGGGATTAACCAGGACTCTCATAGAAGCTAAGCAGAAGACTTCTGTCTCCCACCATATCACTCTACACTAGTGGTTCCCAATCTCGATATTATATATGGCACCGTGGAAAAATTGTTTGATGGTGACTTGCTAGCTACTGTTGGGCACAGTTGAACCCCCGCTCTATCTTTGGTCGGGACAGTATTGTTGCAGTCAGCTGTGGGTGTTTGTTACTGTTGGTGGACAATATGACGTCTGAAGTACCCCAGAGTCCGGTTCTGCTGTTGGGGGAAATGTTGAGTTACACCACGGATCAAATTGATAAGATCTTATTTGTGGGGGATCCACAATATACCAACCAAGTGGATACCTGTGAGGAATTATTCCAAACTCTGTTTAAAGTGAAGAAACGCGAGGTTGATTATACATTACATGGTCTAACTTTATCTGACTACTATCGGGACAAGTTTATCCCACGAGGGGTCAGGAACACTCTTACCATTGGTCGGCACAGCCCTGAATTTTGCCGTTAGTTGGTAGCATTACTCAATAAGTGTTCGTTCGACCTGATGATCCTGGTGGTCGAAGAGGCCACCAGAGAATTAACTGCTGTAAAAACAAAGATCGCAGAGTTTTAGAGACATAACCTTGTTACACTACAAACGGACACCTCACATGACTGGCTTACTCAATTACAAAATCAATGTGACAAATATCGACATGACCTCATTAAATTTAAAAAGGTAAAACGTCTGAAGGTAGTACAGGAGTACAAGGACAACCGTGTATACCATTGGATTAATGGAGATACACCCAGGTATTCTCGATCATTCAATAGGAATCAGAGAACACGGTCAGTAAGACAACCGAATGAAATTACAACCTCACAGAGTGACAGTGACTTTGCTATTTCAGAAGGAGAGGACACAGGGAGCTCCCAGGCGGCCCCTTTAGGGGCGCGCACACGCATGTTAAACCAGAATACAAACGTGTCCGTACGAGAAGAGGTGGTCAAAAAAAGAGGGGTAGGAAGGCCCCATGGAAGAGGTACTAGTAATTTTCAACCTATCAGATGAGTCGGTACTCAATAAAGGACTGGCATTTGTCCCGACAAACAACCACTCCGCTTTTGATTGGAGTTGGGACTTACATAAATTCAGCAGGAGGATGAGACTTTGTGAACATTTCTCCAATTCAGCACCTGTGGACAACAGTGTGGAACAAGATCCTGTGTGAAAATTCTGCAGGCAGAAAATTACATCTTCTTTTGACCCACCTGTACAGAACCCTTCCATTAAATGTTTTACCAGACTCCTCGATGAATCTATTCAAAAGTATAATGCTGAAAATAGATCTGTGAGATACAATCTGACTCGGGCGGAGAGGACGGCACTCATCAATTTGGGACGAAATGAGGACATTGTCATCCGCACCGCCAACAAGGGCGGGGCGATTGTCATCTTAAATATCCATGATTATCGCAATGAAATGCTACAACAATTGAGTGATCATCAAGTTTATAAGAAGTTGCCAAGAGATCCCACTGCGGTGTTCAAAAAAGAACTTGATCAAATTCTCCTTTCCGCCAAACAAAATAACATCATTTCTGAAAAGGTCTTTAAAGCATTATCTCAGGAGTTCCCTGTGACCCCGATCCTCTACTCCATTCCAAAGATTCACAAAAACCCCACGTCTCCACCCGGTCGGCCCATTGTTTCCGCCAGATTCCGACTCTCTGTACCAACCTGTGTCCCAGTATTTGGACAGTTTTCTACAGCCGTGTATTGGGGGTAATTCTGAGTTGATCGCAGCAGGAACTTTGTTAGCAGTTGGGCAAAACCATGTGCACTGCAGGGGGGCAGATATAACATGTGCAGAGAGAGTTAGATTTGGGTGTGGTGAGTTCAATCTGCAATCTAAATTGCAGTGTAAAAATAAAGCAGCCAGTATTTACCCTGCACAGAAACAAAATAACCCACCCAAATCTAACTCTCTCTGCAAATGTTATATCTGCCCCCCCTGCAGTGCACATGGTTTTGCCCAACTGCTAAAAAATTTCCTGCTGCGATCAACTTGGAATTACCCCCTTTGTGCATGAAAATACCTACCTTAAAGACACTTCATCATTTTTGGCTGCAATCCAGGAGTTCACACAGGGTCCTTTTGATTTGCTAATGTGTACATTGGATGTACATAGTTTGTACACGTCCATCCTGCATGATGAAGGCCTTGCGGCGACTGCAGAATTTCTCCGGGATAATCACAATTACAAGGGGCCAGATTTGGATTTCACGATACAGTTGTTGTCTATAGTGCTACATCGTAATTATTTTCTTTTTGATTCTCAATATTATATCCAAACAGCCGGGTGTGCGATGGGGTCGAACGTCTCACCGACATATGCTAATATTTTCATGTTCATTCAAGAAAATAGATTATTTCTGAGTCAGCCTGAGTTTATGCAATCCACTAAATTATTTTTACGATACATTGATGATCTGGTGGTCTTTTGGACAGGCACCCAGGAATCATTCAGCACATTTATGGACAGCATTAATAGGTCACAAGGTTCCATTAAGTTTACATACAGCACAAGTTATGAAGAAATTGAGTTCTTAGATGTTAAGTTGGCAAGACGCGGGGGACGCCTGGTGACATCAGTGTTTTCGAAACCCACAGATCGCAACACTTTACTCAGGTTTTCTAGCCATCATCCATCAGCTTTGAAGGTAGGACTGCCCTATTCACAAATGTTACGTGTGGCCAGGATCAACAACGACAGGGCCCTGTTGGAAGTCCAACTGGACAGTATGGTTTCAAAATGTATCTGTCGAGGTTACCCAGAGCAACTGTTAATGCAGCAAAAGAAGAAAGTGCTTAGTATTCCACGTGAAACCTTGTTTTCTCCAAGTGTCCGCAAGCAACAGCAAGTGAATAGAATTATGTGACCTTCTTTATTTACGACTAGCAGTAATATTACATCACAAGCCACCAAAGCATTGTGGCCCATTATTAGCACTGATTCTGAACTGGTGGGGTTGAGGAACAAATCTCCCATGGCGTGTTATCGTCGTGGAAGGAACATCCGTGATATGGTGGTGCGTACGGACATTTCCAGTTTTAAAAGAGAGCCTGCGAGGATGATATCTATGAGAAAAGCTGGGTGCTACAGGTGTATTAACTGCGCTACGTGTAACCATTTAGATGTGGGAGGTTCGTTTAGACACCCACATAGTGGTAAATACATTCAGATTAGGCATGCGGTTACGTGTACAACTACATATGTGATCTACATCATCCGCTGCCTCTGTGGGTACTATTACGTAGGAAAAACTATTCGCCAATTCAAGGAACGTGCCAACCAACATCGGTCTGCTATTCGTGCAGCATTAATTTCTGGCAAAAGTGATCAGCCTGTGGCACAACATTTTGCAGATAGAAACCATAGCCTAGCTAGTCTCAAGTACATGATCATAGACCATCTTCCTGATCTCAAACGTGGTGGTAACAGAAACAAGCAGTTACTTATCATGGAAGCGAGATGGATTGTCCGGCTTGATACTGTCGCCCCTCGGGGTTTGAATGAGAAAATTTGTTGGAACAGTCTAACCTGATGGTTTTTGAGATGATCTATATTACCACACATGTCGTTTGTGTCTAAGTATACATGTGTTGATTATGTTTATATATCTTATTCACTTTGATCTATTGGCTGAAGGTCCATACACACTTAACGATATAATGAGCGACGTCGCTCATTTTCCCCCTCCTTGAGCGACGTCGCTCATTTTCCCCCTCCTTGAGCGACGTCGCTCATTATATCGTTAAGTGTGTATGCCGCCAGCGACGACCGATGCGCGGCCCCGCGGGTCGGCAACGATAGTCGCTGTCGGTAGGGCATGCATGAAGGATGTGGACTGTCGTCCACGACCTTCATGCAGGGCTGGCGGGGGCGTGACGTCACTGAGCGATATGAGCGTTCATATCGCTCAGTGCGTACAGGCGGCCGCCGACCGGCCGGCCCAGGAGGGGGAGACGTTAGACGATGTCGCTCATAGAGCGACATCGTCTAATGTGTATGGGCCTTTAGTCTATCAGTGTTTAGTTATTTATATTATAATAGATTAATATTTACAGTTAGAGAATGGCTACATTTATAGCATATGTCTGGAGATTTCGCTGTGCTCTTGGCACATGCTCCAATATGGTATAGGGCAGGGCTGGCCAAACCGGTCCTCGAGATCTACCAACAGTTCATATTTTCCAGGCCTCCTGGAGATCTGTAGAATTGTCAGTTAGGAATGAATGCAGCACATCTTAATTAGTAATGACTACACCTGTGCACTAGCTAGGTGGTCTGGAAAATGTGAACTGTTGGTAGATCTCGAGGACTGGTTTGGCCAGCTCTGGTATAGGGCATGTTTGCTCTAATCCTTTATGAATCATCGATAATGTTATCTTAAACTGTTGTTTCCTATTTTGCTATTAATGTTCTTGCAGTCGTGTGATTGGGGGTGGGGTTCTCCTGTGCTCTATGGTTTATGCACCGATGATCCGGTGTTGTTTTTAAAGTGTTTTATGTTTCACTTGTTGTTTTGCCCGATTCCCTCCCACAGCTTTGACAGCGATGGAACGTGGGCCAATGGACCCGGCGGGGGGGCTACCCGCTAGCGTCCACAGCAACCGTGGCGGTTGTCATGGTTGCGGGGGGACGTGCTCGGGGCACGCGGAAGTGCGATGCAGCTGGTGAGTGCCGGTAGGCTAGCAGCTCTGACGTGATGGCCGCCTCGTTGGTTGTCTTGGTAACCGCGGCCGTTGTCACGGCGACGTAGGGACGCGGCCGGGGCGCGTGAGCATGACGCCTCTGGTGAGCGCCCCGTCGCGTGGGCATGCGGGCTGCACACGTGTATGGGGTTGTGTACACTTAGGGGTCTTTATAAGGCTGGTAAGTTGTTCATTGTTTTATGTTCACCATTGGTCTGTGTTGTTGTGTATTTGTATACATCCTGATGACGGTGGTCTACACCGAAACGTTGATGATGTAAGCATTGGATCTTTTCTTCTATTTTTTGAATACAATTCATTATAAAATCCTATGAGTGCCGTCCCTTTGTTTGGAGATTATATATATATATATATATATATATATATATATTTAGATAGATATATATATATCTGCACAGATGGTTAAATCATATTGACTGCGGTATTAAGTCACCTGTGTCTAAGCATGGATATACTTAAAACCTGGACCGTTAGTGCTCCTTGAGGATCAAATTTGGAAGCCACTGCTCTACACTGTCTGACACAGTTCCAAGATAACTCCACACATTCTCAGTAGAGATCTCCGCAGCTATCGTTGGATAGATCATGAAGCCTCTCTGAAGAACAGGAAGTCTGTGCAGTAGCGCGCTCTTTTTTTCATCAATTATTTAATTATTAAAAATATGGTACAATCCACATATTTTAACAACCTTCCTTTCTCCACACACAACTATTGACAGAACTTGCTTGCGTACTGATCCACTTTACACTAGTCGTTAAAACAGACCAATATGATAAAAGAGGGGTTAAAAAAAATGTATAGACCGCCTATAGAATGCCTATGGCCCTCATTCTGAGTTGTTCGCTCGCTAGCTGCTTTTAGCAGCCGTGCAAACGCTAAGCCGCCACCCTCTGGGAGTGTATCTTAGCTTAGCAGAAGTGCGAGCGAAAGGATCGCAGCGCTGCTACTAAAAAAGATTGTGTAGTTTCTGAGCAGCTCGAGACCTACTCCTAGCTAGCGATCACTTCAGACTATTTATTTCCTGTTTTGACGTCACGAACACGCCCTGCGTTCGGCCAGCCACACCTGTGTTTCCCCAGCCACTCCTGCGTTTTTATCTGGCACGCCTGCGTTTTTACACACACTCCCCGAAAACGGTCACTTACCACCCAGAAACACCCACTTTCTGTCAATCACTCTGCGGCCAGCAGTGCGACTGAAAAGCGTAGCTAGAGCTTGGGTAAAACTGCATCGGCTTATGTGAAAGTACGTTGTGCGTGCGCATTAAGCTGCATGCGCAGAAGTGCCGATTTTTAGCCTGATCGCTGCGCTGCGAACAACGGCAGCTAGCGATCAACTCGGAACGAGGGCCTATATCAGTAGATATTTACTGGCACTTGGAGAAATTACTTTGTGCAGAATGTTTCTGCTCCAAAAGGGAGTGCAACCCATTCAGTCAGTTGTACATAACTGTAGGTTAACATGCTTAACCCCTCCATTTTCTCCAAACTTATGAACCCTTAGACCAGGGGAGTCCAAACTTTTTGCAAAGAGGGCCAGATTTGGTGAGGTGAAAATGTGTGGGGGCCGACCAGATACACAAATACCCCCAGCAGTGCTGCCAGATGCACATTATATGCCCCCAGCAGTGCTGCCAGATACACATTATATGCCCCCAGCAGTGCTGCCAGATACATATATGCCCCCAGTGCAAGATACACATTATATGCCCCCACAGTGCTGTCAGATACACAAATGGCCCCAGCATTGCTGCCAGATACACAAATGCCCCCAGTGCCAGATACACATTATATGCCCCCACAGTGCTGCCAGATACACATTATATGCCCCCAGCAGTGCTGCCAAATACACATTATATGCCCCCAGCAGTGCTGCCAAATACACATTATATGCCCCCAGCAGTGCTGCCAGATACACATTATATGCCCCCACAGTGCTGCCAGATACACATTATATGCCCCCAGCAGTGCTGCCAAATACACATTATATGCCCCCAGCAGTGCTGCCAGATACACATTATATGCCCCCAGCAGTGCTGCCAGATACACATTATATGCCCCCACAGTGCTGCCAGATACACATTATATGCCCCCAGCAGTGCTGCCAGATACACATTATATGCCCCCACAGTGCTGCCAGATACACATTATATGCCCCCAGCAGTGCTGCCAAATACACATTATATGCCCCCAGCAGTGCTGCCAAATACACATTATATGCCCCCAGCAGTGCTGCCAAATACACATTATATGCCCCCAGCAGTGCTGCCAGATACACATTATATGCCCCCAGCAGTGCTGCCAGATACACATTATATGCCCCCAGCAGTGCTGCCAGATACATATATGCCCCCAGTGCAAGATACACATTATATGCCCCCACAGTGCTGTCGGATACACAAATGGCCCCAGCATTGCTGCCAGATACACAAATGCCCCCAGTGCCAGATACACATTATATGCCCCCACAGTGCTGCCAGATACACATTATATGCCCCCAGCAGTGCTGCCAAATACACATTATATGCCCCCAGCAGTGCTGCCAAATACACATTATATGCCCCCAGCAGTGCTGCCAGATACACATTATATGCCCCCACAGTGCTGCCAGATACACATTATATGCCCCCAGCAGTGCTGCCAAATACACATTATATGCCCCCAGCAGTGCTGCCAGATACACATTATATGCCCCCAGCAGTGCTGCCAGATACACATTATATGCCCCCAGCAGTGCTGCCAAATACACATTATATGCCCCCAGCAGTGCTGCCAAATACACATTATATGCCCCCAGCAGTGCTGCCAGATACACATTATATGCCCCCACAGTGCTGCCAGATACACATTATATGCCCCCAGCAGTGCTGCCAAATACACATTATATGCCCCCAGCAGTGCTGCCAGATACACATTATATGCCCCCAGCAGTGCTGCCAGATACACATTATATGCCCCCAGCAGTGCTGCCAGATACACATTATATGCCCCCAGCAGTACTGCCAGATACACATTATATGTCCCCAGCAGTGCTGCAAGATATACAAATGTTCCCAGCAGTGCTGCCAGATACACATTATATGCCCCCACAGTGCTGCCAGATACACATTATATGCCCCCACAGTGCTGCCAGATACACATTATATGCCCCCAGCAGTGCTGCCAAATACACATTATATGCCCCCAGCAGTGCTGCCAAATACACATTATATGCCCCCAGCAGTGCTGCCAAATACACATTATATGCCCCCAGCAGTGCTGCCAGATACACATTATATGCCCCCAGCAGTGCTGCCAGATACACATTATATGCCCCCAGCAGTGCTGCCAGATACATATATGCCCCCAGTGCAAGATACACATTATATGCCCCCACAGTGCTGTCAGATACACAAATGGCCCCAGCATTGCTGCCAGATACACAAATGCCCCCAGTGCCAGATACACATTATATGCCCCCACAGTGCTGCCAGATACACATTATATGCCCCCAGCAGTGCTGCCAAATACACATCATATGCCCCCAGCAGTGCTGCCAAATACACATTATATGCCCCCAGCAGTGCTGCCAGATACACATTATATGCCCCCACAGTGCTGCCAGATACACATTATATGCCCCCACAGTGCTGCCAGATACACATTATATGCCCCCAGCAGTGCTGCCAAATACACATTATATGCCCCCAGCAGTGCTGCCAGATACACATTATATGCCCCCAGCAGTGCTGCCAGATACACATTATATGCCCCCACAGTGCTGCCAGATACACATTATATGCCCCCAGCAGTACTGCCAGATACACATTATATGTCCCCAGCAGTGCTGCAAGATATACAAATGTTCCCAGCAGTGCTGCCAGATACACATTATATGCCCCCAGCAGTGCAGCCAGATACACATTATATGCCCCCAGCAGTGCTGCCAGATACACATTATATGCCCCCAGCAGTGCTGACAGATACACATTATATGCCCCCAGCAGTGCTGCCAGATACACATTAAATGCCCCCAGCAGTGCTGCCAGATACACATTATATGCCCCCAGCAGTGCTGCCAGATACACATTATATGCCCCCGGCAGTGCTGCCAGATACACATTATATGCCCCCAGCAGTGCAGCCAGATACACATTGGAGAACTACTTACAAGTGAAAATGCTTTAGCCCAGAACACTTATGAGGGGGTGAAGTACTGAACTTTTTGAGACCGCTGATCACCGCACACTGCTGCAGAGCTGCAGTAAAGATGGCCACCGTGATGATCCTCCCTGGTGTCTCCTTTTATAGATTCATACACACAGGAGGGCTGGGTTTGTCTCGGCGGGAGAGACAACACCAGCCCTCCTGTCTCACAAGGTCATCAGCAGACCAGCTTATAGCCTGCACGCAGAGGAGGGGAAGATAGCTGTCAGTCACCGTGTTGCGAGACTGACAGAAACGGGCAAGGATTGTCAGTGCGGAGGGGTGCAGCGGTCTGCAAAGGCAGTGTGCCTGAGAGCTGAGGGCTGCACAGAGGCTGCAGGCCAATGAAAATGTGAGCATGGGCCGCAATTGGCCCCCGGGCCGGACTTTGGACATGCCTGCCTTGGACATAAGTGTGTGTATGTATATGTATGTATGTATGTGTATATATATGTATATATATATATATATATATATATATATATATATTCAATATGTATAGATTTATTCTTTACATTAATATTACATTTTACTCAGTTTAACAGAATACATATTGTAGCCAAATACACCACAATTTTACCTTGGCCTACATGAAATGTTTAAATCTGTAGCCTTCATCACTAACCATTTTCTTGATGGCTGTAACTCATGCATATAATACCTACTACACACTTCACCCTTTTTCCCTTACCCATTTTCATCTCCTTGGATCTCCCATGTAACTCCCTGTGATTTGTAGCTCTTGCCTGCAGTTACAGGTTTGCAGAGTTGACTGAAATGAATACCTATCCCGGACAAAGATCAGGACCAGGCATCAGCTGTAGTTGCTGCTTGACACGAAATAGGTCATAAAAGGGCATATAAAGTTACACTGTGAGTCTATCCTATACTACTTGCCTGGATACATAGACAAGTACAGTACTGTAGTTTAGTTGGAGGCAAAAACCAAACTAACCGAGGCTAAATCTATTATATAGATTACCATTTGAGTTTACATGGCCTTTGGTGCTATGCTGCAAAGAGATTTGTATTTTGCTGTTTTATCTTACTAAGCATATATGGTTTTATGAATATATATTTTTTGTAGTATGTTACCTTTGGAAACATTTCCAAGTAGAATATAATTTTCAATTCAAACAGAATCTCCTGACATTCCACAGTGGTTTTAATGGCAAAGTAACTGGCTAAATACATTTCATGACCTTGTTTTTCAATAAATATAATATTTAAACTATATTTTTTACAGCACTATTTTTAATCTTTATTTTAATAATGTTTATGGATCATTTGATTACTATTTTTTATTCTGTTATCATAAGTGGTTAATTTATGTACTTATTGTATGTTTTGACATTCACAATGTATAAAATAAGCTAGTTGAGGATACAATAAAAGTAGACTACAGTACCTCAATTTTACTGACTGCTTCCCTGGGTTGTTTTAATTCCTTAGGAAGAACCTAAGAAAGTTCGCTTTGACTATGACCTATTTCTTCACCTTGAAGGCCATCCACCTGTGAACCACCTTCGGTGTGAGAAGCTCACCTTTAACAACCCCACTGAGGAGTTCAGGAAGAAGCTGCTTAAAGCCGGAGGGGTGAGTTTAGCCGTTCATTTATACGAAAGCACAGCATTCACAGCAACAAAAGCTCTGCAGAGAACTTTCTATTAGCACAACGCGGTTTATTGATGTGATCAAGTAAGAGACTACCTTTTTGAAACTATTGTGCAGAAGAAGAAAGTACACTTTCACATCTGTGTCATATCTATCAGGACATACTTAACAGACCTTACCAACGGCAAATTTATAAATGAGTCAAATAGTTACAGTGATGTCAGGAATTTGTAAAGCAAAAAATTATCCAAACCATTCCATACAGGGGAAAAAATATTTAGTATTAGTAACTGACATTAAAACAATCTGACTTATAATGGGTTCTGTCATTAGTTATCCACTCATTTATGTATGTTACAGTCTGTATAGATATATACAATCTTAAATATTGCCTTAACAGGTACAAGTCTTATTGCCTAGATTTTATTTAGTGTGTTTTTTTAAAGATAATTGTTCTCAAAGGGATCCTTTACAAATAGAGAAGATTAGATCTATTTGTATATTAAAGGAAATAAATACATAAAATGGTAACAGCTATGGTTAATTGCACTTCCTAACATACCGAAGATACTCCACCAATGTCACCTATTAGGTTTTATAACATTTTAACAACAGTGGAGTTAAAAGTCTTTATGCTGTCTTCTACATGTGAAAGGACAATTTTTAAAGAAAGGTCCATGGGACAGTTTATACCTGAATACGGGTTCAGTATGAAATACTGGCAGCCGGGAAGCCGTCCGTCTGTATACCGACAGCAGGATCCCAGGTCACCAGTATGACGGCAGCGGGGCGTGCCCTAGAAAGCCCCGCTGTGGGCACGGTGGCTCGCTGCGGTCGCCACAGGTTATATTCTCCATCTATGGGTGACGTGGACACCCACAGAGGGGGAAAAAAAAAACCTATGGCGCCGGTATTGTAAACGCTTCCCCTGAACACAGCTAGTGAGGCTCGGGGTCAATTCTATTTATTTTGTCCCCCTCTTAGTACCCTTGACCGGTGTATATTATGGTAACACAAAAACATGTGGCCTCTATAGTTTAAGAAATGTTAACGGTGCCACTTTATAATAATAATAAATCTAGGGTGTGTATTTATGCTTTTAAATAGATTGTCCTCATACATCTTGCTTCAATACACCACGCAGTGGGAGATGCCTGGTGTGAGTGAGCTGACATGTTCCGTGCATTTCGTATGCAGATACAGCCGCGGAATATAGGCATGCCACATATAATTTAAATCAACAAAAGCTGCTTGTGCGTCCTGTTTGTTTTACGAATAAGTCACATTGCAATGTAAAAAGTTGCAGGAAAAGACTTTCTGCGCTAGCAAATCACACCACAGCATGGCGTGACCGTAATGGGCTATTTAACGTGCAGGGGGCTAGATGTAAGGGTACTCATCTGTACAAACTTCTGTAGCAGAACTCCCATTAGTAGCTATTAGGAGCCACACTTGATGATCATGTGTGTTTATGTGAGGAAATAACTGAAGTGCAGCAACAATTACCTTTTTTTTCTTTCTGCGTTTTTGGTGTTGCTGGATTTTAGGCCTTTGTGTATAGGTAAGCCAATACCAGTACATGCTTTTATAGGGTTTTTCCCCTAACCTACTATTTTTGACTTATTTTCTACTATTATGATTCCATTATTACATTGACCTAGTAAAACAGCTACTAACAGAGCCGAGTACAGTAAATAGATGCTCTTATCGAAATGTCACAGAGAACCTTGTTGACTTGCAATAAAATGGTCTCTTAGTGCATAATACAGAGATAAACAGAGTACCTGATGTTTGTAAAGGGACAGGTGAGCAAACAAAAGGTGCTTTACCAGAAAATTTCCAATAGAATGTATGTGGCAAGCCACTTTATTTTCCATCAGCCTTTGAGGTTAATGTGTCCCTGTAATAAGCCGAAGCTGCTATGGTGGCTCATCATTTGTGTTCTGAGGAAACTGAATGTGTTTATGATGAAAGGAAAGATTATTTGAGAAATATTAAGGGACTATGGGACTCTGGTCTTGTGCAAACCATTGCTGGGCTGTAAAACAAAGTAGAATGTAACACCAAAAAGTTCTGTGATCTTTTATTGTGTATTGTAATAATTATCTCTTTTCTAGTTTTATATTGCAGGCTCTCATGTTTACAGTAATATTTTAAAATAATGCTAGGTGATTTAAAAGCGTTACTTTCTTGGTCTTAGCAGTGCCTGATTAACAACTGCGTGCCTGAGGTTGCTCCAAACATATTATATTACCTGCATGGTGGGGTACTGTGGCATATGTGAACTAGGGTTTCTATGTGGCATAATGTGAACTGGGGGCACTACATTATTTCTAACACATTATTGGTGCTGGGATCATTTACACATTATGCCTTTTCAAAAACATTGCCAATTTATCGTATAGACAGTTTTATTGGTTGGGGACCCCACAAGATATTTTCCCTGTAGCCTATATAATCCTTAATCCAGCTATGGTCTATAGTTTTCCATATTTTCTCCTTCAGCTCGCCATCATCAAGGCTTGGTGAAAAGGAACTACGGGGTCTATTTACAGTACACACTAGAGCGACGTCGGCATAATATGCCGTTTCGTTACGACATATTGCCCACATCACTCAGTGTGTACGGGGGATATCGGGTTTTCCAGCGGTCGCTAGCTATGGACGCTTGGTTGTATGTTCTGCACATAAAACCAAGTATTCTCGTAGCGCCCTGCAGTATGCTAATGAAGGACAGAACATGTTTGTTCCGACCTTCATTAGCATCGCCCCAGTGTTGTACACATGATCTAGGGCTGACGGGTATTTGTTCCGATGTCAGAACGAATCCCCATCGCTCTAGTGTGTACCCGGCTTAAGTCTTGGGGAGAGATAAAGTCGATAGAGAGAAAAACAGACGTCTAGACTCTGTAATTTTTCAAACCCAGCCTGTAACATGGCAGTTTGGCTGGTACTTCCTCTCTCAAATGCTTATTAAATAGACTTCTAAACATCAGGAATGAATGTGTATTTGCCTTTAAGCAGACACTCTGGAACCTGTGCTATTCTAATCCAAAGTAATATGCTGTAAGAATGGATTTCTTTATAGCATCAGCCTAGTAATAACTGCCTTACAGTTAGGGAATGAATCTTATTTTAATTAAACACAAGTCAGTTCAGCAGTAAACAAGATATTATATTTGCATATTTATGTTGCTTATCATCTATCATCTATGTTTCAGTACTCCACCTGAAATACGTATGTAGATTAAACACAAACAATCCAGCTCCAATGCAGTGACTAAGATGTATTTGCTCTCTATGCATATTGGTATAAATAGTTAAAATATGGCAACAAAAAAACAACTTAACTTAATACTGCACTTAAAATGATACTGCTGTAGTTCAAAAGAAATGCTGAGCTTAATATTAACGTTTCTCTTTTTATTGAAGTGTTTGGGGGGTTAGGCTGACATTTGTAAATTCTGTATAATTTGGTCAATATCCAATTGCGAAAAACTTTTAAGATGCCAGTCTATTTTTATTAATTACTATAATGACAAAAGGTGTTCGCATAGCCGACTATCAATCATCTGTAATAGGTGGCTAGCGTGATTAAATTGCTTCAACATGCTGAAACACTAATATGCACTAGAAATGTGATGAAACCAATGTGCACTTTTCACATCCCTGTGGTAAAATATTTCTTCCATGAGCTTTTTATGTATGACCATAGATACAATCCGATACAATCTCTGTGGTATTGGTTGTGGGTACATTAATGCATGAGAGAGAGGCTGTGTTGCTTACTAAAACATTACAGGCGGTATTGAAATTGCAGAACTTAAGGTGGGAACACGTACATAAGAAACCATTAATCTTGGATTTATTAATTCATGAGTGGCTCAACAGTGCTGAATGCACTATGGCTTTGAAATGTACTAGGGGACACCAGGTTCCGTCCGTCACCTTGCTGTAAATCACTGCATGTATTTTACATCAAATCTTCCAGAACAGATGGGGAATAAACCTATACCTTTGTAACAGATTTACATATAGTTTGGCCATAGACTTGCTCTCTATAAGCACTAGAATACAGTTCAAACTGCTTAATCCAAATTCAGTCATCACCAACATCCCACCTCATACATCTCTGACCTTGTCACAACATATACTCCCTCTGTCCTGTGCCTCTTTTTCTCTCTGAAAACCAGTTTCCCTGTCATTTCAATAACCTTTCCTGTGTATATAATACTATTTGATCATAAAGTTTGTTTAGTCACTATGGATATCTTCCCCTAGGTCATACTCAGTAGAAGTTAATTTAGCAAAATATTCAGACTGAACAATACTGTTATACAATACTGATTAACAGTTTTTTTGTAAATGGAACATAACGTTTTTCTTTGTGTTGTTTCATTTCCCGACATTAGATAATGGTTATGTCAGAGGGGTCGTCCTTTTCTTCAGGCACCAGTCTTCATCTCCCCAGCCTCCCCAGTAATTCCTTATCTTTCTCTGATGTAAAGAAGAGCAAATCATCTCATGGATCCAAGGTGAGCACCATAATAACCCCTGATTGCCAACCAGTATATCAGGAGACTTACACTGTAAGTCACATTGCCATGCTACTTCTGTCAGAATATATGGGAGAAAATGAAGGACAATCCCATAACCTATGCAAAGTATATTTAATGTTTACATATTTTGGCAAAAATACATAGGATCCAGATAAGTTCACAGACCTAAGTGTTTTTGCCATCTCGGTTGTGAAA
Organism: Pseudophryne corroboree; assembly: GCF_028390025.1. Taxonomy (NCBI): domain Eukaryota; kingdom Metazoa; phylum Chordata; class Amphibia; order Anura; family Myobatrachidae; genus Pseudophryne; species Pseudophryne corroboree. Next base: position 562,730,868 of record NC_086444.1, read on the forward strand.
ACCAGGCTGATAACGGGGATTTTTTTTTAATCTACCTTGAGCAGGTGGATAAAAAAATCCCAGATGAGTGCTGGCTTTCGGGGCTAATTGGACAGCGTCAAGGAGATCAATTAGCCATGGTAAATTACCGCGGATGATTGAATTTTCCCCCCTAGACTGGTTGATTAGGGAACATATATTTTTTTAATTCTGGTTTTATTGCAATATGTAAGATAATGAATCATGGGGGCAGAGCCCTGTGGGCAGCACAGACACTCGCCCATGGCCCCTGCATCTGGCTAGTAGGGTGTCTGGAATGGACCCTGCAGAATTGCTGCTGCAGTGTTGGACAGATCATCTTTTGGGTGCTCCATACATGGACACTGCAGCTCTTACAGCCCTCTGGAGCATCCTGAGGTAGTGCTGTAATTCCAAGCATTGGCAGCCCCGGCCCCTCCGCATGATGTCATGTTCTCAGACGGCAAGGTTGTTATAGGGTACAGTAAAACCCTGTACGGTGCTGTTTTAAATTATAGGGTGGAATTCAATTGATTATCGCGCCTGATCTCCCATCTAAAGTGAAGGGAGTTTGTGGGGGGGCGATATCCAATTGAGTACCATTATCGCGCTGATCACAGCCATATAGGTTGTTTTTAGACGCGTAAAGCGTCTAAACCCGACCAAAGTGCTGGGCACAATCATGAAAAGTGCCACTTGGTCGCCTAAACGGGTCACCCCGGGGGGGTGCGAGCTAAAGTGCAGATGCCAGCAGCCATCGTGCCTGAACAAGGCTACAATTGAATAACTCTATTTGGGCGCCATCTAGTGGCTGCCGACAGGATAAGATTTAAATCTCTCCCATAGAGTGTAATAGATTCTGAGCTTTTAGCGGGAACTCACAGTGGAGATTGAACTAAAGCTCACCAGATTTAATACCCAGCTAGTTTGAGGTTGATTGACAACTAGCCAGCCTTTCCAGTGATTTCTGTCAGGTTGATAGACTAAACACATTAGCATACCTCCCAACTTTTTAGTACATAGAATCGAGACCCAGAAAGGGGGCATCACTCCGACCAAGGAGGCGTGGCCTTGTTGCACAGACCCCTTTTTGGCATTGTGGGGGTGTGTCCGGTGCTCCCCAAGCAGCTGGCAGCCCCCTGCTCACCTCCCAACACTGAATAGATGGCGTGCCACTGGATTCGGGACACTTGGGAAGTATGCACTAGAAGCTTGCAAGATATTAGTTTTGGCCAGAAAGATTGCTAAAACTGCATTTGAAATTTCTGTGTCCAGGCAAAACATAATAAACAACCACATAATTGTCATTAATTCTTAATGAACAACCTCCCAAAAATAATAAATATATTGAAGGCTATAATTATTACTTTAGTATTATTGGAAATGTTTAAAAATAATCATTTATGTGGACAATAAATATTTTTGTTAATTAGGGCATATTAATGATTTCTATTCAAAATATCTTTTAAAAATCATTGCACGTAGCGAAGACTTGTGTTTAAAGATGGCAAGTTTCTGATGAGTCTGACTCTTATTACCCCTCCGATTTGTGCAAATCAGAGGCTATTACATTCTCCCCAGACTGATGTGTAGTATAGATAGGGGAATATACAGTAGGCCAACCAAGTTATTTAGCAGTTTTATTGTATAGGCTTTCATGCAAGGTAGTTCTGGCATTGTATGGTTATGGCAAAGGCTCAATTATATAATAAGAGCCACTTTTGTCTGATTGAAAGAACATAAGATGTAGAATAAGGCACAGCAACATAGTTTAGTATACAAACACGTATGGTAAATATAAATAAATGTCAAAAACTGCAAAGTTCTCAGATACAATGCTTATGGAAACTACAACAGACAATAGCAAATCAGCATTTTTTACCATGATTTAAAATGAGATTTTCAATAAAAGCAGTCATTTATATGTAGAATAGAGTTATCGCTGTGCTTAGTGTCACATTGTGTGTACTCTCCTGTTAGGACCGCACTTACTTGTGGGGGATGGTTTATAACATTGTGTTGGTTCTTGCTTACTAGTTCAAATTCAACGTTCCTGGCTTCCTTCCTAACGTGAGAAAGGAACCATTCCTATGAAATTGCTACATGTGTTCCTTGTCCAATTTGCTGACCAGATCCATTTACATTTGGAGCTTTATAAGGATGAAATCTACATAGTTTTATTTCTTGTAGTCATGTTTGTACAATTGAACTGTACAATTTATGCTGTGTTATTATTACAGTAAGGCTTGTTTTATGCAGAAGCTAAGTTATAAGTTGCTTATGTGCTTAACCTGTATGTTGAGAGTTTCAAAAGTTTCCCTAAATATCTGTCTGGGGTCTCATGGCTGTCAGATATGCAGCAGATTCTACTGTAATAGAATTTGCACAATCTGAAACAAAAATATTTGCTCATACACATGTACATTACTGTTGTGTATTGGAGGCATTCGGCAGTGTGGTACGGCTTGAGACATCACCACCACCACACATTTATTCGCAGTTCTATGGGAGGCAGAAAACAATCTGCAATGTTGCTAGTCACGAGTTGCTAGACACTATGAACAGGCTACTTACATTTGTAATTTGTAAAGCCAAAATTGGGTACACCCTAAACGCTATGCTCCATGAGTGATATCATTGAACGTTTTCCCTTGAATTTCCCGGAGTCGCGGACAAATGATATACAGGAGTTATCCGATACTCTGTTTTTTTAGCTACTGGATAGGCTAGCGACCCGCGGGAGCGTGCATCGTTCACTACATAGTGCGCTCAGAAGGGGGAAAATGAAGCTATCGTTTAAAATATCGCCTAGTGTGTACCCAAATGAAGAGAATGGAGTTGTATACACATACATTCTGACAAACATTCAGTTCACTTAGCTTTGCATCTGCTTCAACAGGGCAATGTTCACATGTAGAAATGCTCTATACCATTTAATGGAGGTCTCTGGGAGTTGCCATTACGTACTTCTTGTATGCAGGTAGGTTTTGTAGACATTCTGAGGGGAAAGCAAGGACAAAGCACTAGGATCAGGGCTCATGTGCATAAGCCTCAAGAGAGTAATTGTCAGGAAATGACAATCATGTATAGTGTTCATTCTAGCACCGTGCACCTGTCACAACCCATGCAACTCCTCTTTCCTGCTTAGGATGTTGCTCTTTTCTGTGGTGCTTCTAGCACACTCTGGTCTGTATCAGCATAGAGATAAAGACCAAACTGTGCTAGAAGCACCAGAGCAGAGAGCGACAACCCAGCAGGAAAGAGGAACTGCACGCGTTGTGACAGGTACACGGTGCTAGCATGAACAGTAAATTCTATAACAACATTGCCATATAAAGAAAACTACACTAAAACCTGTTGTGTTCTGCCTCTTAGATTTCTGATGGTACATTTTAATCTAGATTGTTTTATCAAGGAATGTAATTGCAAGAGAGACTAACAAAATAGTCCTAAGAGCTAATCATAGTCTCAAAGGCTCAGGTAAGTTTATAAAATGAAATGTATGCCAGAGCGTAATTACGATGCTGCTACACAATTCTAGGAATCAAGAATCGCACATTAACCCAATATTTGTGGTATATTGTTTAACCATAGATATTGCAGTCTGTATAAATCAGTGAATTTATACTTATTCTGGAATTCACCAATCGGGGTACTACCAGGGTAAGCAAGTTGGAGTCTTTTGAGATTGGCAGTTGGAGGAGAGGCATAACACTCACAAAATGTATTCCACAGTCTCTCACGCAAAGTTTTAATTTGTGAAAATGACACTTCTTTGGTCTCTTTTAGGACCCAACTAAATTGGTTAGTGTAAACAGCAGCAGCAACAACACCACCATTAGCTTATCAAAACCACACAAATCTTCAAAGGAGCACAAAGAGAAATCATCAAAAGACTCAAAAGAGCATCGAAGTGCCTTCAAAGAACCATCCAGGGAACATACTAAATATTCCAAAGAATCCTCAAAAAAACCCAAAGAAAACAAACCACTGAAAGATGAAAAAATTGTCCCTAAAATGGCCTTTAAGGAACCTAAACCCATGTCAAAAGAGCCCAGGTGTGAGAACAATAATATTCTTACAGTATCAAGTGGGCATCAACAAGAAAAGAAAGTCTCCAGTAAGAGGCCAAGTCATATGGACTCTGAGGACCCTTTGACCAGGAAACGGAGGAAAAGCAACTCTGAGTCATCTCTTAAAACTTTTTCTAACTCTTCACTTCTTATATTGTCCTCTGAAAAAAAAACTTTGAAAGACAAATCTCAGCCTAAAACTGGAAAAGTAAAAATTGAAAGTGAACTACTGGATAAGAAGAAGGTGTCGCTGCCCCCCTTTGAAGATATTGTAGATCCAAACGATACAGATATGGAGGATAATATGTCATCCAAATCAGAGGTACAGTATATCTGCTAGTTCTTTATTGTTATCAATTTTACTTTTGCTCATAATGCATGGCTGTAAACACTTTTATGTATAGGCTAATTAAAAAATAATGCTGATGATTGGAGGCCGTCCTTGTAAATGTAATTTTCCCATTGGTTGGATACATAGCTTGTTAGTGCTAGAGGCTACAGTTGATCACACCATGGAGAGTTCTGCCTTTATTTTTGAAATAGTCTTGTTGTGTCAACTTGAAATGAAAACAAATATGATGCCAAACATTCTTGTCGTCTGCATGCAATCAGACCATGACCCGATTCATTTGATTTAGAATTTGATATGCAGATCAGAAAATAAGATATTATATTATTTCTTGTCATATGAAAAACGTATTCTGTTAAGTAAAATGCTTTCAACTTATGTAAAACTGTTCTTCCCTGGAGCCATGTTCCTTATTCCACTTAAGCTTTGTACTGTCGTTTCACAGTCTCTGGAATTCATCCAAGCTGAGTAAATTCTGCTGTGTAGGGTTCAGGAAAAAAATGGCAGCAGAATTGTGCAGATGGTGGAACTGGGGTATTTATAACAACAGCGTCCGCCCCTCTGCTTATGGATGTAGAAAGCATTAAGTGAATATGCAATGGATCACAGATGTTTCAATGATTGATGCAAGGTGATGTTCTAGCAGGGATATCTGTCAGGAAGACCATATTCTGCTCACTCTTGTCTGTTGTTCAGTAAAGAACACCTCTGTTTAAGGTATTTTACTTTATGCTCTGTTTTTGTTTTTATTTTATTTTATTGTTTTGGGGGTTTTTTTGTTATTGAAAATTGAATATGGTCTCTATGCTCCTTGCTGAGAGAGTTTACATTCTTGCCCAGCTGAAAGTGAGAGCTTTTCAATGAGCAATGATTAACTTTCATATAATTATTGTTGTCGGGTGAGAATGAGAAGTTTGTAACGGAAGTAAAGTACAATAGAAGTCCCACTGGGATTAGGAAGTTGTAACATTTTCCCATGATATTCTACATGATTTCTAGACTGTAAGCGGCTGTAACAGTCTCATCGTTTGCCTTACACTTTTGTGATCTTGAATGCTTGCAGTCGTCATGTGTTTAAGAACCTATTCTAATGTCATCTTACTTTGAATAAATAAAAAAATATATAGGGAAAGTCTTCTACTTTTAAACCTTATTTTCTTGGACAATGTAAGTCGTCTGCAAACCAGAATATAGGACTTTTTTCCCCTGGAGAGTGGAAACTGTGAGTCAGTCTCTGTCTGCTGTATTATTTAAAACTCATTGTGGTGTTAAAACGCCATCTGTGTTGTTTGACTTCCCTCTGTCTTGAGTTTGAAATTTACATTATTTTAATGACATGACAGGGTATGAATATACTGTGTTTCCTTCTTGTCCTGATCTTTACAATAAGAGAAAATATCCAACTGCAACAGTCAATATATAAATGTTTGTTTTGGGTTTTGTTCAGTTTTTGTTACAATGCAATTTATGTAAACGAGAAGCATGAAAGCAGAACACATTTCCTTGTTTTTTTATTCTGCCCAAACTCCTGCAAATGTAGAACAGTGTGAGTCCATCATATGGGAGCCCCAGTGTTTCGTAAAGTACACCTACGCCATTTAGTCCTATACCAGGCTAAAGTGGAGGTTGCTGGGAAACCTACCACTCCTGCGTATATGTCCCCATCACTTTTGATTGCCCCTCACGCCATGGCAGTTGGGTGTCACAGTCCATTTACTGCTGAGCAGCAATGAACAGAATGTACCTCCACAACTGCGGCATAGGGCCCTAAAAATCAACACATTGACAAAAATGGAGTGGTTGTGATGTAAGGACTCCACCCAATCCATATGCTTTCCTGCACATGAAGAAAGCCACTGTGCAGCAATTTGGATATGTCTAAATGGACAGATTGTAATCCTGTCATTCAGATTGTTTCAAGTCTATATATAATGACATTGTAGTATTCTGAAGCATTGCAAAATGGCAGGTCAGGTTGACTATATGGCCTCTATTTGGTGCCAGGACCAAGAGCAATTAGCTGGACAAGATGGGGGCATATAAGCTTGTGGCCTGAATTTCACATATGTTAATATTTGTGTGATGATCTGAGCATGTGCCGTGCATAAGCAATTTGTGCTACACAAGCTGGCGTAGTTCTCACTCTCCATTAGCTCTGATATGTGCTGTACTCTCTATGTGGGCATTAGGCACTACATTTCCCAGCATGATACAACCAAATAGCCAAAATACATTGTATCTTTACAGTATTCTAAATATTATCCTTCAATAAATGTATGTAGGTAAAGACAATTACCATTTATTTTTTTACATTCTGCAAAGTAGTGTAGTCTTTAAATGTGGATTTCAGACCATAAAATGGTTGTAATAGGTATTATAAAGGGATGTGTGTATTTACAATGCTGAAAGTATAGCTAGTCGTTCTATGCACTATCCAGCAAAAACATTTCTGTGTGTGTGTGTTGTTTGTCCTTTCCAGAGTATTATGTTCAGCTCTCAGGCCCCCCACGGAGCAGCGCACAGCATTGTATATTAACATTTTGGCTTGAGAATGTCCCAGTGGTGCTCTTCAGAAATTGCCACTGAAAATTCTCCACTTAACTGACATTCTGCAGCCTTCATATGAGTAACAGTCACAATATAACATCATTTTGGTGGCAGCTGATTCATGGCATTCTCTTAATATCATGACAGTCACCTAATGCCTGCAATTTCCTGACATTGCTGCTTTTGTGGAAATCAGCAAAGAACAAAATACGCCCTGGGGATGTGCAATTACTGGCTGTTTCAGCAGCCTTTGGATCTTAAACTTTTCATTTAACTACCTTATCTCCCCTGCTCTCACTCCTGGGCTGTAACTCAGCATGCAGCTGACTGCCTCAAGGACAAACAGGACCACTCCTGCATTACCAGTGGCCATTCAGGGACCAGTTCTGCTAGCTGGGCAATGTGTAGACATGACATAATTTTAGAGACAGCATCTTATCTTTGTTACATTTAAGTGACATCTAATGCACAAACTCAGTTAATTAAGACCAGTGAGTTATTAAAATGTGCAGTGTGTAGGACCCTTCCCTCTCTGGAAGATCTGGGTATTCAATACTGTCAACTACTAAAGCACTAGGTAAACTCCAGTCTAAAATGTTTCAGTATGCATAAGACCATCAGTGGAGGGTAAGGACCGCAATAACCAGATCAGGGCTATGGTTCATTGATCACTGGTAGTAGGAGGAAGATCTCTCTCTCTCTTTCTCTCTCTCTCTCTCTCTCTCTCGTGTGTTTATTCACAATAAATACAGTACATTTTAATATATCCAATGTAACAAAATTAACCATTTGCCAGAGTTTTCTATTAGTCACCACAGTCCTGCTGCTGTTAGTGACTTTGGCCTTACTCGGTTGAGTACTTGGATGTTCAATGATGCTGTGAATGACACGGCTCCTATCAATGGCCTTACCAACAATGAGGCAAATGTAATTATCTTTAGAACAGTGGGTCTCCAAACAAGTATGTCCAGACTCTATTGTGTAGTTAACAGTTTAAACCCTTTGGTTACTAATTATTCCAAAACAAAAACCTAAGTTCTGTGTAAATGGAGAGGAAGTAGTTTGGAAGCATATGAGGTGCACAGTTGAATAGCATGTGACTGTAATGCTTCGGTATAGGTAATGCTTATACATAGCTAGGTGGCAGCTTTTTGTCATTGGTTGCATTAACCTAAAAGTGTTAGATGGTTAACGGCTGTCTTGGAAATAGTTGAAACGGGAGGAAGTGCATTATGTTCATCTTAAAGAACAAGTGAATGACCATTAGTATACACACATTAGTACAACTCTGAATCTTTGTTTTAAAGGGACATTTTTCACACTTTGTAATTAGTCTTTAATACACTTTTACCTAAATAGCACCTCCTTTTGATTAAGGTATTCGTTATCACAAAGCAAAAATACATAATATGCAAATAGAAATGAAAATAATACAGCCAATCAGCAGTGGTTTCAGTGAGTGTATAATTTACAAACAGCATTGTGAATAAACAGATTGGCTGCTTATTCACAGCAAGCTGCAGGAAGGCGCAGAGGAGCTTCAAGGAACCGCAGGGATAGGACATAGACCTCAGCAAAGGAGTATGGGGAGGCCCCCAGCCAATGAGCACAGTTTGCACCCTCAGCTAAAGAGAGCACAATTGCTCCCCAGCCAAAGAAGAACACAGTTGCCCCCCTCCCCCACCACCACAGAGAGCACAGTTGGGGGCCACACCCAGCCAAAGAGAGCACAGTTGGGGGGCCTCTCCCAGCCAAAGAGATCACAGGTGGGGGCCTCTCCCAGCCAAAGAGATCACAGTTGAGGGCCCTTCCCAGCCAAAAAGAGCACAGTTGGGATCCCCCCAGCCAAAGAGCAGAGTTGGAGGCCCCTCCCAGCCCAAGAGCGCAATGGTCCCCCCTTAGCCAAAGAGAGCACAGTTGGGGACCCCTCCCTAGCTGAACAGAGCATCGTTGGGCCCCTTCCTAGCCAAAGAGAGCACAGGTGGACGCCTCCCTAGCCAAAGACAGCTCAGTTGGGGGCACCCAGCCAAAGAGAGCACAATTGGGTGCCCAACAGCCAAAGAGAGCACAGTTGGGGCCCCTCCCAGCCAAGAAGAACACAGTTGGGGCACCCCCCCCCCCCCAGCCACAGAGAGCACAGTTGGATCCTCCCCTAGCCACATAAAGCACAGGAGACACCTTACAGCCACAGAAGGCCCAACAACACACACAGCCCAGGAGGCACCCCCCTACCCCCCCCCCCCCCCAGCCATAGAGCATAGGAGGCTCCACGAAGTCACAGAGCATAGGAGGCTTCCTCCAGCCGCAGAGCACAAGAGGCAAAACCAACAGCAAGAGTACAAGAGGAAATGCACAGGAGATCCCACAAATGCAAATAAATAAATGTATACATCATATGTATATAGAGTATGCTACTGAAAGTGTTCTAGTCATCTTGTGTCTTAGAATGAACAATAGAAATATAATTGTAGTTAGATATGGTAATGCCTCGATGGAGATTGTGTGGACTGCAAGTCTCAGCATGTGTTTAGAGCCCAGGCCAGGGTAGGCTCAGACTTTGGTTTATTACAGAAACTTTCACAGGTGCAGAAATGGGATGCGGTCAAGATACCGCCGGACGGGATCCCGGCGGTCGGAATACCGCCACCAGGATCCCGACCGGAACAATCCCGACATATTCTCCCTCTGTGGGTGTCCACGACATCCATAGAGGGAGTATAAATTAGTGTGCCGAGCGTAGCGAGGCACCATGCCCGCAGCTTGGCGAGCACGCAAGGGGCTGCGTTGCGCTCGCCCCCTGTTGGTATTGTGCTGTTCGGGATCCCGGTGTCTGTATTCCGACCGCCGGGATTCCGTCCGGCGGGATCACGTACTGATCCCGTAGAAATATTGCAGTGAAACTCTGGGATATATGGTGTCTCACAACTGATGGTGTTAATGGGGCCTGAAGAAGGGTATTGACAAATGTCCCATGAAGTTAGAGTATGAGAAACACTGGTGTAGAGCAGAGGTAGGCAGCTACGACCATCCTCTACACCAGTGCAGGACCACCTGTGGTACTCCGGATGCTGTAGAACTACACATTCCGGCGTGTCTTGTTGGGGCATGCAGTGATGTGTTGTTCCACAGCAGCTGTCTACCACTGGTGTAGAGGATCGTTGAGAGCTGTATTTATTTGGAAGGAGTTCCCAGGGTTAAAATTAATGGACATAATAGACAAGGTGCACAGTGTTACTCTCTTGACTAAGAAGCTGCAGGACCTAGCATGCTGAGACTTGCATTTCCACACGAGTTAGATCCACATCTAACTCATCGCGGAGGTAGATTCAGGGGAAATTTAAGGAAAAATGACTTTATAGAAAGGGTAGTGGCCATCAGATGTGGTAGAGACAAAGACAGTAGAGCAATTTAAACATGCTTGAGATAGGCATATGAAGTGTTTAAATGTATACGGGCTTTCCACCATTGGATAACCATACCTGTTTGTATGTGCCCTCATGCATTGGTAACAAAATATGTGGCCGTATACTTCTAGTTTACTTGTGTGTTCTGCTGTAGCTTATAGCAGACCTTTAGTTCATACTTGCCAACTTTTGAAAGCTACTTATAGGAAGATTATAGTTGGTGGCAGGCGTGTCATGCTCAGGCCATAGGGTCTGTCATAATTCGACAAAAGTGTACTTGGGATTACTATTTTTATTGACCCCTCTATGCCTACATTACTGGCCCCTCTATACATTACTATACATTACTGACCTATTTATCTCCTATGCTAAGTTATGAACCTCTCTGTACCCTACGCTACATTACAGACCCCTCTATACCCTATGCTACATCACTGACCTCTCTATACCCTACAGCAGAGATTCTCAAACTCAGTCCTCTGGGGCACACACACTGCATGTTTTGCAGGTCTCCTCACAGAATCGCAAGTGAAATAATTAGCTCCACCTGTGGACCTTTTAAAATGTGTCAGTGAGTAATTAATACACCTGTGCACCTGCTGGGTTACCTGCAAAACATGCACTGTGTGTGCCCCCGAGGACCGAGTTTGAGAACCTATGCCCTACAGTATATTATAGACGCCTTTATAAACTAAACTAAACTACACTACACTGTATACCAGCACTATATTAGAGAGAGAAAATAGGACAAAAACAACAAAAAGCATCAAAATGAATGCTGTTTTTCAGAAAAGATATTTGTGGGCACTTTCTCATTTAGGTTTCTATATATCATAGAGAGGAAAGCCCTAAATCTGTCATATACAGTAAGATCTGTATCCGCTATTTGAGAGAGAGTGCCACCCTCCTGGTCTGAGAGAGAGAGTGCCACCCTCCTGGTCTGAGAGAGAGAGTGCCACCCTCCTGGTCTGAGAGAGAGAGAGTGCCACCCTCCTGGTCTGAGAGAGAGTGTGCCACCCTCCTTGTCTGAAAGAGAGAGCGAGAGAGTGCCACCCTCCTGGTCTGAAAGAGAGAGTGAGAGAGTGCCACCCTCCTGGTCTGAAAGATAGAACTGCGGATCAGGCTACCTGGAAGAAAGGAAGGGGCGCAGGGCTCCAGCTCTGCTCCCTCATACAGGACACAGTAATGGCGCTGGAAGTGGCTGGGCACCATATATCTGCAATGGATTTCACTGTCTGGCCACACTTCAACATGGGCAAATATATTGGCCACATATATGCACCCTTGCAATTTTTCACAAAATTGGGATTTGGTTGCGCAAAAGTAGTTATCTGATGTCACAAAATCTCATTTGTGCCGCAGTTTCACATTTCTACAGTTTGTTATTAACCCATAATTTCATTAAATTGGTGTATTTAATATGCATAGCATGCAGCAAAAATATTACTATTACTTCTGTGGTATTGTATTTAATTATTCTGAACACAGAGCAAAGTAATAAAAGAAAGGTTTATGTATGCTGACAGATGATATTGCAGAGCAAATCCATGCCAAACTTCACACGTTTTATTTTGTAATGCGTTACACTTTATTAAAGGATTCAGAGTACAATGGTAGTTTCTTGTTGTGACACCCGTAATGGTGCCTGTTGTGGGTCGCAGGTATTGATTTAATGGCTATGTCTGCCATCTAGTCAATTCTAGATCAGCTCTGCTATGTGTTAGAAGTGCTAACATTCAAACTTATCCTGCAGGCAGAGAAAGATCTGTTACCAGGCCTATACTGATTTTCCACCAAAATTCCAGGTCTGACCTGGATTTTTTACCCGACAATTTGCCAGGTCTCACTCTCCAATGTCCCCATTTCCAACCTGGGTTGACACCGTTTCCACTGTATACAGGAAAACCCGGGAAAGTACAATAAAACCTGTATTGACATAAAAAATGGCCTTTGTGGCCCTCTCTGTGTTCTATCACATGTGCCCAGCGCCCAATCTGTAGCCTGTGTGTGCCCAACTCTCCCAACCGCAATCAGCATGTGAAACCAGCCTCTCTATCCCCCTCTCTGTGCTCTGTCACCTGTGCCCAGCACCCAGTCTGTAGCCTTTGTGTGCCCAACTCTCCCAACAGTGACCAGCATGTGAAACCAGCCTCTCCAGCACCCTCTCTGTGCTCTGTCACATGTGCCCAGCGCCAAATTGAAGCCTATTTGCCCAACTCGGTGCCCACCACTCCCAACAATGACCAGCATGAAAACAGCCTCTTCCAGCATCTCCTCTTGTCGCTGGGCGATGACATCAGCTGCCAGTGCCAAGGAGGAACCAATCAGCGGCTTTTTGGAAATTCCAAGGTCGAAAATCTCAGGTAAGAGCTGTTTCCATTGCAACTCACCCAGGAATGACCTGCTAAAACCCTGCTTGTGACCAGGGTAAAAATCCGAGGTATCTTTACCAAGGATTTTTGACTTGTAGCTGTTTCCACTGACAAAAATCCCGAGTAGGTGCACGTTCATGTGAAAAAAACCCGGGATTTTCAGATCAGTGGAAAAGGGGTATCATTTATTTAATATGCATCTTGCCAGGATAGAAATACAGTTTCAAAGTAAGTCGAACTGCAGACATTGCCGGGTTCTGTGCGAGTCTGCCAGGTGTTTTAAAGTTGCAATCATTAAAAAGACAAAACCAACCTGGTTTGTACTTTAACTCTCGACAGTTAGATTGGTGGATGGCACCTGCCATGCACCAGTCAGAGTGCTGAATTCTCATTTGACAGCCTACGATACTTATCACTTTTTGCCATTTAGAGTGCTGGAAGCCATCTAGGTGTTATGACAGCTTGAGTATCTCTTAGTTCACCAGAAAAAGAGAGGGAAGTTCCACGCTATCATTAATGACAGATTTGGGGGCTGTACTGTGTCGCTATCTGGGATCTTGCACCCATGTTATTCAATACTTACCTCTCTGGAGTCCCATGCCAGTGCTGGACAAATCACAGATCTGCACAGTAGAAGAATCACTGATAAAATTGTTGCAGCGCCTCTTTCCCAGAGACCTGTGCATGCAGCACCATAGTCTACTCCTGTGCGCCGACATCTAGAGAGGGAGGGGACCCTTTATGGAGACTGCACAGGTTCTCTCTTTATATGCTTATGCAAGTGTATGATGTCCTTTCTAGCTTGTGTGACCGACTACAGTGTTGTGTAGTCATTCCAACTGGGGCTAGATTTCAGCAGATATTTTATCTTCTGGGTAAATATGTTGCATGTAGTGTTTTTAAAGTGATTTAGGGGCCTATTTATTAAACCTAATATCCCCCTAAAATCATGCGGAAACCTTGACGCTTGATACATGTGCAATATACTTCAATTCTTTTCAGTGGTCTTGTAAAACTCTTGGGGAACTTTAAGCCACAAATCCCACTGATTTAACAGGGCAGACAGCCAAAACAAGTTCCTGTCTGATAACTTTTTCTGTTTGAAATTGTAATTAGAACACAGTACTGGCCTTAATGAACATGGCATTACCTTAATAGGTTAGAGGTTCTGTTTGCAGAGGCTAGATATAGGCAGTGAAAATTTGCTTTTTTTTTTTCATAAACACCTTTCTATATGATACATATTATCTTTATTATCCATAGGTTTTCAAATTCCTAGGTTGGTTTAGAATGTTCGTGTTAAACAACACCAGTGACCTATGTGGTATGGACTACTGCCAATTAGTTGTGAGAATGCTGTGCTACATGGATAATGTAAGGAAAGCATACATTTTTGTAGTAGTGAAGAAAGTGTGTTAGCCGTTTTCATAGCAGCTAATCTCATCAGTTCGCTTGCTAAATTCTCATAGGGAATAAGGGATATATATTTTCACTTCTCTAAGTGAGTTACATTTATTTTGGCAGCTTTCTGTTAGGAGTAGACTACTAAAACGAACCTTTTCGGCCAACCCAAACAAAATGTTAAATGAGACATACTGTGCTTGATGTATCCTTGTTAAACTCCGACATACTTTTACTGCTAGTGACAATGAAGGATGAAAGTGATGCAGGACTTATGTTGTTACAGTATGCCGGTGAGCTTTCTACTTAAAAAATTCTTCCGTACACTGGCATATATTATTTTCAGCCATTTCTTCAATTCAATCAAAATCACCTGTTTCACCCTAATTGTCTATCTTTTTGTGTAGAAATCTGAATAAATTGCTCCTTTGACCCTCATACTGTACTGCAGGATTTTTTATACTGTAGTCATGTTTTTCTTTCCTATCAGTCCCTGTCCCAGTGGAGCTTACAATCCATATTCCGTATTGCATGGAAATCTATAAACACTAGGGTTTTATTTTTGGTTTGTTTTTTTGTTGATCAGAACTCGATTAACCTAGCAGTACAATTTTTTTAGTGCGTTAGGAAACCGGAGCACCTTAAGGAAACCCACCTAAACAGAGGGAGAACATACAAACTCTATATACAGGTCAGGAATTAAATTAATGGTTGTGAGGCAATTCTGCTATGCAGCACACCAACCATGCTACCAGCCAAAGTTCTTATTTGTTTGTGGCTTTGAACATAGGAAGCGCGTGGTTATCTTGTATATAGTCACTCGATGTTAGCATTTGCAGTGATGTCAAAGAGGCAAGAGGGTGAGTGAAATGATAGCACTGCATGCACCTCATGTATAAACGCTTGGTTGCATAAAGGGGACTTCTCATTGCAGGAACATGTGGGCTGTGGAGTTCTGTTATACAGAATTAGTAAATCTATTTTACACACCAGTGCAATATTTCAGTGGAAGAAGGCTGTTGCTACTGGCTACTCTAAACCGGAAAGTACAGTATATTATTACTGCATAAACTAGATCTGGATAAGTAAAGGCTTTCGGGACACTGGTGATTCATGATAATATTAACCACTTAACTGGCATGGTCAGATCACATGTGACCGCTACGCCCCACTGTGTTCCCCATTTTTTGATGCGGAGATACGTTCTGCAGAGGTGCATAAGAGAATATGTACATATTGAAGAAAAATACTTTTAAACTATATTGAATAAAAAAATAATAATTATGAACTGTTTAGATGAGAAAAATCAGTTAAGTGGTTAAGCTCTAGGTAACTAATATACCTGGATTTATGTTAACATTTTGGATGCCCCACCCTTTACTACATTTGTGTAGTGGGTGGAGGTTTTCTTTAAGTGGTATTGTCTAGCATTCTGAAATGCTGGGAGTGATATGCTGTGCCAATAGCATGTAAATTAATGTTTCAGCGTTTTCTTAATTCAATTTCCGTGAACTCATTCTGCTCATTGTACAAAATATGATGCAGCTTCAAATAGGTTATTTTCAATGCTGCAAGTGGGGACATTTTCTTGTAGATGCCTCATGAATAATTTAGGTTTTGAGTCACTCACCGTGTGTGTGTTACACTGGGCACAGTACAGTTTTTGTGACGACCGTTTTCTACTTTGCTCCTTTTAACTTGCTGCTGTCAGAAGATTAAAATGATGACTTGTGCTTACCGCTGCAGAAGGTGTGACAGGAGCCTGGTAACCGCTATGTGTTGGTGCAGCATGTTTGTTCTAATGGCATTCGCAGTGCTGCATATGGTTCTAGGAATTAGAATGACTGCACACACCTGTCATCTTTATGCCTCACTAGTGAAATTGCAATAAGGACCTGCCATCTTTTTTTTTGTTTTGTTTTTTTCAGTCATTATATACAACATAAATTATATTTCCTTTCCATATATCAACCTGCCTTTCCCTTTAAAACCTTTGGCTGATGATCTGTCTCCGCTGCCTCATTAGGACAGAGCACCATGGGAAGGGAGAGCTGCCTGTTCTCTAGTTTACCATCCAAGTCAGAGGGATATGTTTCAATTGTTCTGTAACAAGGAAAAAGGATGCTTTCATAATAATGAGACCTTATGCTGTGCATCCCAGCTTGATACTTTGATTTGCTTAATCCTGACTGTGAGTTTTGCCTAATATTTATTTTCAGCAAAAATCAAGTGAAATCAATAAACTCCTCTCTGGAGATGTGCTGAATAATTTCATGTCTTGTCATGATATTTATGCAGTAAATTAACTGTCAAATGAAAACTGAAGGAAGTTGCTCTTAATTGCCTTACCACAGAGCGACCAGGCTTACTGGAATTGATGACCCTTAGAGACTAATGAAACATCATTTTGTCACCTTGGATCAGTAGTATTCTGTGGCTACAAACTGCCATGATTACATATTGTATTATCTACTGTACAGTATAAATATTATTTGGAATATAAACATTTTTTTTTATAATGGATGGTTCATTGTGCAAGAATCAGATGATATGAGATCAGCAGAAATGAACTTGCCACTTCAATGTGGGATCCTTATCACTTTCGCATGGCAATGGCAGGATTTCCAGGGATAAACAGAGTTGTCATTAAACAGCAGGGGCTATGCGAAGGATACTGTCAATCATGCCTTTTTTTAGATAGTTGCGTTTTATTTTTATTATATTCTATGAATAGTCAAAGAAATATGGAATTGTGCATTGGTTATCTTTATTTTTATTTTTATTATTACCATATGATCTACCCATCTGGTAGATCATTATTTGATATGATCAATTTTATGATATACTGTAGATGTGTAGGGGTTGGGATTAAATCTTCGGCATTTGGGATGCCGGTGGTCAGAATACTGGCCGCAGCATCCCCCATGGTTAGAATCCCGACAGGGGAAGGTAAGTATACATACCTTCCCCCTTGTTCCCCTAACCCTCCATTTCCATAGCCTAAAGCTACACCCCCCCAGTCTAAACCTAACCCTCCCCCCATAGCTAAGACCTAACCTACCAAACCCCCCTGTCAGGATTGCGGCATCAGTATTTTGACTGCAAGGATCCTGACCAGATCCCCTCTAAAATGCTAGTCTGTCTAATAATTACATATTGGTATTTTCTGGATGTCTTATACTTTCACTGGTTAGCTATTGTTCTTTGACTAACTTTTTTTTCGTATTGGTAAAAGAACACTACAACACCCAATTAAAATGTCAGGTTTTATTTGTGCTCCCTCAGCCTATACTGGAATGGCACAAGTTTTTCCAAGTATTCATCCAGTCCCTTTACCACGAATGCTGTTCATTTCTCTAACCTTGCATTTGCAGAGTTTTGTTTACATAAATAGTCAGCTCATCATAGGTCTTCTGACAATGGCATGCACTGCAAGTGTCTAGCCCAGAGTCTGCATCGTATTAACGCAAGTTTCATTTTTTTACATTTTTTATTTACACATTTTACCCACTGTTAGGGTGAGTGTACTTTGTTTATTCAGTGCAACAAAGCTTGCTAAGGGATGTAGTCACCATTCCGGTGGTCGGGATCCTGGCGGTGAGCATAAAACGCAGGGATCCCGACCACCAGAATGCCGGCAGGGGGCCGAGGACTATTCCCACTTGTGGGTGTCCACAACACCCATAGAGTGGAAATAGAACCTGTAGCAAGCGCAGCGAGCCACCGAGCCCGCAGTGTGGTGAGTGCAGCGAGCCACCGAGCCCGCAGTGTGGTGAGTGCAGCGAGCCACCGAGCCTGCAGTGTGGTGAGTGCAGCGAGCCACCGAGCCTGCAGTGTGGTGAGTGCAGCGAGCCACCGAGCCTGCAGTGTGGTGAGTGCAGCGAGCCATCCAGCCCGCAGTGTGGTGAGTGCAGCGAGCCACCGAGCCCGCAGTGTGGTGAGTGCAGCGAGCCACCGAGCCCGCAGTGTGGTCAGTGCAGCGAGCCACCGAGCCCGCAGTGTGGTGAGTGCAGCGAGCCACCGAGCCCGCAGTGTGGTGAGTGCAGCGAGCCATCAAGCCCGCAGTGTGGTGAGTGCAGCGAGACTGCAAGGGGCTTCGTTGCCGTCGCCCCCCTGCCGGCATTCTGGCAGCTGGGATCCCGGCGTCGGTGTGCTGACCGCCAGGAACCCGGTTGCCGGCATCCCATACCCAACATCCACCTAATAAGCTTAGACATAGCTTGAAATATTAAGGCTTTTTTTTAAAGAAGTATACTCTGTTAAGTTTTTAGTAAGGAAGAAGTACAAAGGGATGTTATATTAACTTAGACAAAGAGTATTGGGAAATACTGACAAGAAAAGCCCTGCAAATAATCTGGTAAAGGTGGATAAAATATCCTGAGAAAATAAATGTTGACAAATATTTTGGTAACGTTTAGCTATATATGAATTATGAATGCAGATGTACCAAATTTGGTAAGGCCTTATCCTAGAGGTTATCGCTAATAGATTCAGGTTTGGAAAAAGTTATATCGTACGGTAATGCCCCATTGATGTGCAAGAAGTTGTGAAAATCTTTTTATGCACAGTAGGGCATCCAACCAAATGTTGGTTATAGGAGCTGACCAGATTCCATTTTTCTGTAGTGGTTTCATCAGGATGTAGTTATGTGACCGGCGGTCACAATACCTCCACCTGCATTCGAACCCTGAAAATACCGACAGTCGCCATGCTGACTAAAAGAGACTATTCGCGCTCGTGGGTGTACATGACACCCATAAAGTGGGAATAGAACCTGTGGCGAGTGCAAGGGGCTTCGTTGCGCTAGCCCCCCCGCCGATATTCTGTCGGGATGCTAACTGCTAGTAACACAGCCCCAACCTTCAGCTTTCAGTTTTATGGACTTGAATAACCAAGTAATATACCTGTAAGTATTATAGTGGCTATTCTTATTACTAAGACATTCTGTTGTAATAATGGCAGCACTTGTAGTATGTCCCGATTCTATTAGGTATATGAATGCTTATTGTTATTTGTCAAGAGGCAGACACACAATTAATTTAATCAAGCACAAGGTTTGGCAGTTTTGCAATATTGTAGTGTTGATAAAACTCTAAGGTTGAGTGTAATTTAAAGCCATGTACCAAAGAAAGAAATGCCCATAAATCCTTATAAATGAGTATGGATTTAGATAAGAAAAACTTCATGGGAAATATAAAATTACCTGTAAATACTGTACAAAGATTATTTGGTCTTGTGTGTTGCATTGCGTATCTGCTTGTATTACCTTCTGATTAAATTGTGATACCTTTTAAAAATGCTGTGCTATTTTCAGCAGGCCTTGAAGATGTCTGTTATTTTTTCCCCAGCCATTACAAACAGTAGAGTAGGAGGAGAGGACTAAGTGGACTGATAAGGAATTCCAAGCAGGTCATAACTATGTGCTACTTCAAAGACCTGTTTACAGACTGATACCAAGAACAAGAGGTGATCAGACAGTTTAAAAATACTGTCTAATCACCTTTTGTCCTTAGTAGGCTTCTTCCGTCTGAGGGGCTTCACACCCCAGTCCAACTTGTGTGTTTTAGTTTATTTTGTATGTTTTTGCTTTATGGACGCAGACATTTTCCCTCAAACTTACTAGTCAATTGCAGGTCTACATTTGGGAAAATGTGTTATTTTTACTACTTTTGAAATGTTTCCAATATTTTGGAGAATTTTTTTTTTTATGGAGTATATAAAAGGTTTGTTATGAATTCATGAATTATAGCTTCTTTTAAGTGCTGTTATCAGATTTCATAATTTTTTTGTTTCAGACCTCTTTTCATTTTACAGGTTGGGCATTTAAATTTTTTTTTTTCAGTGTATTGTCCTTTTCCAGAAAATTGCATACCCTGTATCATTTTATCTGTAACTTTATTTATCCATTGTAAGCTTGCAGGCAGGACCCTCTTATCTCTTTGTTATTACCCAGTCTCATTTTATTATACTGTAATTCCCAATTGTAGTGATACAGAATTTGTTGGTGCTATATTAGTGGGTGTAGTAGGGTATGCCGGCAGCCGGGCTCCCGGCGACCAGCATACCAGCGCCGGAAGGCCGACCACCGGCATACCGACAGCATGGCGAGCGCAAATGAGCCCCTTGCGGGCTTGCTGCGCTCGCAACGCTGCGGGCACGGTGGCGCGCTACGCACGCCACTCTATTTATTTTCCCTCCAGGGGGGTCGTGGACACCCAAGAGGGAGAAAAAGTGTCATTATGCCGGCTGTCAGGATTCCGGCGCCGGTATACTGTGTGCCGGGATCCCGACAGCCGCCAACCTGAAGACCACCCTATATTAGTAAGTATTATTAGTGATGTTAATAATTATTACATAATACAACTTTTAATCTTGTATAGTATAAGGAGGCGGTGCACAAGAGGCTTAACATCTGTGATATAGTTTATTGTTGTGTATATATATTCAGATATGTTAAAACTGTCCTGATTTAGAGATTCATTTAGAAATAGGCGTAAATGTGTTAGAATGTGTAAGCTTATGTAATGAGTGTAAATTTAAGGTAAGGAAGGATTTTCTACGTCATATGAAAATATCCAGTTGCACACCTCATAATATTGTGGAACACATTCACCACTGCTGTACTATGGACTGCCTCCTGCCCGGGATGCAGCTAATATACCGGTTGTTGGAATCCCAGCGTTCAAGAGACCGACACCGGAATTCCAACAGTGGACCCAGACTGCCCCACTGAGGTATGCAGATAGCATAGTTGATGAATTAATACCTTTTTTTCCTCTCAGAAACTTGATAAAACCCACAGTAAGCATATATTTTATTTTAAAATTTTGGTTGAGGATTTCCTTGAAATACTGTAAACGTAGATACCAGAAGTTGTAGCTATACAACATTGTCTGTGAAAATGTGGCTCTAGGCCATTCTTTGTGTATTACTCTTTTATATGAAATCATGCAGTCTGTCCCATTCTTTTTATTCATAGTAAGAAATATGCATTGTAAATCCTAAAGACGTTTGACAAAGCCTATAATTAAAGGAGAAACATTCCATAACAACATTGTTCTTTACAGACCTCCGTTCGGTTAAGGTTTTATGACAGTTATCAATTATCAATGTCTAGGGTAACTGAAAATGATCAAGTAATGTATTATTTAGCAGTTGTGGTTATCCTTAAATAACATTGCATTACTCATTATGGCCTGGTTAGAGGAAACAAGGGGGAGGTCTTGGTTGTTTTTTTTTTTCTTCAATACTACAATAGAACACAGACTAAAATGTCTAACAAAAGGCTACATAGAAGAAGGGTATTTTGTTATGTATACCGGACTTGTGCATTCATATTCTACAAGAATATTACTGATAATTTATTCATAAATTACTGTTAACATATATATGTCTTTAATATATATGGTTTTACACTTCAGCACTTGTAGTAGCAGCTTTATAAGGCTTAAAGCTGTTTTCAGACACTGCAAGGAAACATTATTATTTATGTAAAATGTTTTTCTAACACCCTGGGCTAGATGCATCATTGCTTGGAAAGTGATAAAATGGAGAGTGAAAAAGTGCCAGCCAATCAGGTCCTAACTACCATGTCACAGGCTGTGTTTGAAAAATGGCAGTTAGGAGCTGATTGGCTGGTACTTTTTCACTCTCCATTTTATCACTTTCCAAGCGATGATACATCTGGCCCCCTGTGAGGAACATTGGGGCAGATGTATTAACCTGGAGAAGGCATAAGGAAGTGTCAAACCAGTGATATGTGCAAGGTGATAATGCACCAGCCAATCAGCTCCCAATTGTCAATTTACATATTGGAGCTGATTGGCTGGTGCGTTATCACCTTGCACTTATCACTGCTTTATCACTTCCTTATACCTTCTCCAGGTTAATACATTTGCTCCTGAATAAGAGGATGTCCAAGAGTTTGTAGGTACACTATTGCATTCAGATGTGGTTGGAGGTGCTATCACTGCTGCTTCCTATTACAAGTAGACACCTCCTGCTGCAGTAGTGATCTGACCTGCTTCCTAGGACACAGACATTTTATCACTCAAACACCATTGGGCAGCGTGCGGCACCCATGGCGACATGCAATTCACCAGTCACAAAGGCCAGGAAATCTTGGTGCAATCACGGAGATTCTGGGCATCTCCCCTCCCTCTAAACGGCGTCTGAATGACTCCATTTTGGGAACTGAAGCCATAACCGCCCCCTCACCCCCCACCCCCACCCCCCCAGACCATGGCAAACCGTCAATCACTGAAAGTATGCTGGTGGCCTACTTTCTACATCACATACAGAATGGGTCCTGCGCATATGAAAAGTACCGATAATCGATACTTTGCGACACACACAAAGCAACTCCAACTACATCTGAATAACCCCCTCAGAGCAGGACTATTGTTTGGCGTCTCTCCCAGTCAGTGATCACTTGCACATTTTCCAGCGGACTGGTACTTGAGCTTGTTTGCAGTTAGGAAATCGCAGTAAACATGTACAAGACTTTTAAAGCAGGAATCCCATGCATAATGTTCAAAATGTGTTTTCAGATTATGAAGGTCTCTTTCTCGTAAAAAAGAGAGGAGACCTTCTGTTTCTTTTATTTATTCATGACTAGGTCTTCTTCCTCTGGTACACACCATTATTTTTGTTCAAGCTCTACTGTTATTTAATGCCCAAGACCTTGTAAAATAGATGTTCATGCATCCAGCCTTTCTGTAACACTGCACTAGCTGGCTGAGTGCTGCAGGAGATGCATTAAATCAGTACACAGGTAATGTGGTGGTGGTGCTGCTGATATGATTATTATTATTATGATGATGATGATGATGATGATTGATTATTATTATTATAGTGTGTTTTACTAAACATCAATATATTAGCAAATCTCTGTACTTTCTCTAACTTTCTCCTGTACTGTGCATTATATGTCTGCAATAAAGTGGTCTCCATTCATGAGCTCTTTGGAGCTGATTCTGTGGGGGAGAGGTATCAAACATGGAGAGAGATGAAGTATCAACCAATAAACTCCTGTCCTTTTTCAAACACCACCTAAAAATTGGCCGTTAAAAGCTGATTGGCTGATGCGTTATCTCTCTCCAATGTTTGATCCATCTCCCCCAGTGACCGAAACTTCCATAGTTGCTTTTTCTTCTGGCTGCGGCTGCCTGCTTACTAAATTGTGGTAATACGAGTATTTACCAGTGTATGCTACAATCCATACAGTTGCATGTGGTAGCGTATCCAGCCCATTGTTCCTAGTCCACAGCCATCAACATTACTATAGGGCAGTGGTTTCCAAACTTTTTTGAATCACGGCGCCCTAGAATATCAGAATTTCTTTCACGGCACCCCTAGGCCAAAAATTTCTTATTGAGAAATTTAGAAAGAAATATTACATTAAGTAATTCGCGTTTATATGTCATCCTTAGGGTCAGTTGTGTGGTGAGGGACAAGATTTGCTTCTGTTTGGCCACATATTTTATGACTGGCAGCCACCGGTACTGGTTTTGCCTATTATATTGACCATGAATAATTTGAATTGGTCCTGGACCACCAATACAAGGCACCCCTGCAAGTGTCCCGAGGCACCCCAGGGAGCCACGGCACACAGTTTGGGAACCTCTGCTATAGGGACTTACACCTGCCCCATGCTGGGTACAAAAGATGCGCCTGAAATAGACAGTCCATGTGCTGTGACTGAGCACTGCAGTCAGCCGACACTCCCATGAGAAGAATCGGTTGTGCACGACCACAGTTACCACTCAGAGACATGTCATGGATAGTGTGGTCCTTTGAACGGCGGATCAATCCATAGATACTAGCGAATTCCATCCAATCACTTAAGTCTGATTTTGAGCATGCACGGTTGAAAATTTCTTTGGTGCATGTGCAGTATGCGTATATCTATGAGAATAGTCCATAATTCTACTTGCCTCTGACTCAGAATAATGCTCTTTATTTCCAACTCCCTTAATCTTTTTGGCCTCTGAAACCTGGTTCTCCTTTTGTGACCACACTTCCCCTGCTACTCTCTATCCCAAGCCTCCAGACTCTGAGGATATCAAAGTGGTGATGTGGGCTACCTTCTCTATTCCACTGCACCACCCAAGTCATTCAACCTGAACACCACTTTCCTCCTTCTCCTTCAAGGTCCTCTCTATGTAACTCCTTTATCCAATCCATGTCATGTTGTTATCACGTTCTGTACCTCTTGGTCTTGTCTGCCAATTCCTTCATAAAGTTTCTGTTCCTCCACATCTTATCCTCTGACCTACAGTACCCTCACTCAGACATGCTCATTGTCCCTATTGAGATCTCCACCAACTCTTCTGCCACAAAGCAAAGCTTCTCTCCCTCTCCTCTTCCTTCGGCTTTCCCAGTAGATTTCCTTTCCCATCTACTGCAAATCTCTTCTCTATTTCATCTTCTCTCTCCTCCTGTCATTCAAATATACTATAATCTTTAATCTTGACCTTACCCTCTCCAAGGAAGCAGCAGCAGCAATACACTCTCCAACCAAATCTATATCAGTACTATTAGTAGGAAAAGTATTATAGTACCATATTGTTGAGCATTTCTGGCCTAAATATTGCTCTAATGCTGACTTAATTTCAAACATTATCTCATATTTTTGAGCAACCAAAATTAAATGTATTATTTTGTCTTACAAGTTTACCTTTCGCAAAGTTGTAAGACAAAAGAAAAAAGGTTCTGATTTACACCCGTCTTCCAACGCCTATTGACTCTTTGCTATCTTCAATTCTCTCCTCTTTCCAATGTACCCACAGCTCCTTTACTCTCATTTTCTTTGCCAAGCTAGGATTCATTTAATTTACTCACATCTTTCCCCTCCACCCAATACAGTTTATTTTACCCCTCCTCCTTTCCAAGCACTAGAGTTACCTTTTATCTGCTTCCTGTGAACCATCCCATTCCCTCTTCTCTGCTTCCTCTCTACTGCTTGCAGCTAGTCTACCTCTTTAGCCTGTCCTCTTCACTGGCATCTTACCCTCCTCCTTTAAACAGCCGTATCCTAGGAAAAAATTGAAAAAAATGACTTCTCTTGGCAGAGCAACGACGACATCAACAAATTTCTCTCCTCCAGTTCACCACCAGGCTACTCATACAGCTGGTCTGTAACTGCCTCACAACGTTTTCTTTTTTTCCTCCTACCTCAGCACTCTCCAATCTGGTTTCCCTTCCATCCACAGAGACTGCGCTCACCAATCGATCATCTCTCTGCTAAGTCTCTTAAAAGAGTCCCTTCCAAATCTCATCCTACTGAACCTTTCTGCCAGTTGTAAAATGGTCTACCATCCATCCCTTTCTGCACACACTAGTATTTCGTAGTTCACTTTCTGCTTCTCCAGCTGCACCATCTCAGCTCCACCTCTTAACCCTGCCCTTTGGAGTCCTACAAGGCTCTGTACTCAGATTTCCGCTCTCCTCTCTACTTCCTTGCACACCTAAGATGACACTTCTATTTGCTCTTCCACAATCTCTGCCCTATTTCCTTTTTCTCTCTCTTTTTTTTTCCCCCTCTAAACAGTCCGGCAACTTTAAGTTGGATGCACAATTCAGTATATTTATTCTGCACAACATTTGAACAAACATCTTTTTCTAGTTTGGTTGCATATGCAAGTCCACATCTGTCCATTGGACAGATTAATTCATCAATGGAGAGGCTGAAGATATTTATTATTATTATTATTATTATTATATATTTTTATTTTTTTTAGTTATTTATTCGACAGGTGTGTTCAAGTTTATTTAAGTAAGTTTGATATTGGGACATTACATCACACTCCAGATCACTTGATCTTCAGTTAGGACTGCTCATGTTTTTTGGGTTTATTCTTCTACTTGCATCACCTTTTTAGGTTTCGGCTTTTCTGTGTGATTAACTGCAGTATTTAGAAGATTAAAGATTTAAAAAAAATGTAAGTTTAAAATGTTTTCTCTTAATAAGAGGCAACAGAGGATTGCTGAGAGACAGTATTGCAGCAGTCACAAAGTAGGCATCTTTTTAATTGTGAGGAAAGACTGTGGAAGGCTGTAAATCCGCCTTCTCATTATAAACAGTAACAATGGATTGATTTACAGGGTGTAGCAACTGTTTGGCTTATGTAGTGTATGTGCAGAAAGATTCAGCTGAGCTCCAGAGCTTTTCACTGCTTCCATGTGTCTTGTAGTCCCTTCTGCTGGATTTACTGACCCTATAATCCTAATATTCATGAGCCTGTCTGACAGTAGTTGGTATTTATCCAACACACTCTGCTAAAAATGTTACTACAGATATACTGAGACTTTGGTAAGGATAGTTGGTAGAAAGTTGCCAAATGTTTTGCCATACGCATTACTTGTGCATTATCATCATACACTGATCGCTTGCTGCATAGTGTCTGTAATTACAGTAACCTCACGTTATCATTGTGGTTCTCAGGACAGCACATGTCAACTTCTTGTATTTGCCAAAGTCACATTATATTATAAGATGTAGCATCTTGCATCCATAGAGCACTTCACAGCAAGTGTTGTGTACAGAGAGCACATTCATCAGTGTGATTATGCGATTAACAAATACCAATTCTCTGTTCAATGCGCGTTTTGCAAACCTCTCCATACTATGCACCACATTAGCGTTGCTCTGTACTGTTCTTTTATTTGCATTGATGGAAACACTTACTGTAGATGGTCTGTTTAATAGCGATATAAGGATATTCTTACCTGGGAGCTTTGCAAAACTCGGAGGCAGAACTGTCCTGAGATCTCTGGCCTGGTTCCACTCCCTGTTGTTACCTTTCTAGGCTACACCATAGGCCCCACTCTTTGGTCAAATAGAAAGATACTGTTTTTGCGCTGTCCGTTTCTCTTGTCACATTTCAACTCCTATGGAGCCTAGTCCCCCACAGCCCAGCACCCTTGCATAAAGGCTCATGGTTTTCTATTAATTGTGGTGCTCCAGGAACTTCTATCACCTGTTTATAAAGGTAGCAGACTAGATTCTGTTTCTTCTGACATGATTACAAGTCTGACTGGAGTGTATTACGCAAGTCAAACTTTGTAAAATGTATACATCGTAAAGCAAGCTTTTTATTTTTTATGAGGGTCATCTAATATTATAATGGTGGAAGTCACATTTTTTCTTTGCATATTACCTTTGTTTAGGGCAATTCCATGAAAATATGGACATAGAGCTTAAAACATCATATCCAACACCTGTATAAGATATTGATGTTTGTAGTCAGTTGAAGTGCTCTTTTATGGGTAGACTTTCATTCATTTTTTTATAGGCAGGCTTTCATTCATTTCCATATAAAGCAATGAAAGTATGTGTTTGATTAAATTATCACATAATATCTCAGTATCAGTGTTAATAGTATGGAAATAAGGCAATTTAACAGTTCTAAAATAATTTTCCATGATACGGTTACATTAAAACGTACAACAGTAAATTTGATTCTGTTACAGAAAAAGGTAAAAAAAAAAAAAGTTTGACTGTTTATTCAGATTACCTAAAAATCAGTTTTGGATTAAAGTTTAACATGCTCATTACCTACTTGGTGATTCCGTTACTTTATTACAAAAATGTGCCCAGGTTACACAATTTGTCATACTTTTACCATATTTATGTAGATGTATTCTCAGGATGTCCACATCTTGGACTTTCTTCGGGCTGCACCCACCAATGGAATGCCCTCCCACGCATGATAAGACTCTCCTCTAGCCTCCAAACTTTCACGCGTTTCCTGAAAACTCACCTATTCAGGCAATTCCTGAATCGCCCACATAACCTTCAGAAGCATTCATATCTAATTACATCATATCAGGACTGCCTTTACAATCTGATGGGACCATTATTACCTATCCTTGTCTATCCTCCTATTTTCCTATAGACTGCGAGCAGGACCTTCCTACCTCTATGTCTGTTATTATTCATTTTGTCTTCTCACTGTTATTTCCAATTGTAAAGCGCAACGAAATATGCTGCGCTATACAGAGGCGTAACTGTGGGAGGAAATGGAGTCGGCTGCCGCCAGGCTCCTGCTCTGTACGGTGGCACATCTCCCATTCTGCGTTCAGCGATACCATTCAATCAATTGACAGCCGCCGCTATCTTTTCCATGGCTGATTCCCCTCCCCCATTATAGTCCCTGCACCTTACAAGTCACAACCTCTTTATTATAGATGCACATTTTAAATGGGCTTAGAACCCATGACCTATTTGCACTAAAAGCAGGCACCTTACTGATGGAGCTATTTGCCCCCATATAGGAAGCATGAGAATTCAAACTATATGAAGTTACTTCTCTGACAATTACATAGTTAGAATTCTCATGCTTCCTATATAGGAGCAGAGAGCTACAGTACTAAGGTGCTTGCTAGTGTAAGAGGTTAGGGGGTTCTAATCCTGTGTACGACACTTGTAAACTAATTGTCAGCTAAATAATCAGCATTGTGAGTAACTGAGCAGATCTATGTATTGTGTGGCTGCATACTATATAGATCTGCCTAGCTGCAATGGTTTTGAATTGACAATTCTAAGTAGCTTCACATAATTAGAATCTGCAGCCTTGTTATGCAGGAGCAAATAGCTTGATCAGTAAGGTGGCTGCTTTCTGTGTAACAGGTCATGGGTTTTAATCCTGTGTATGACTACTAAGAAATATGTGGTTTATAATAAATAACGGTGAAATGTAAATATACTGTATATATTTTAATTTCTCAGAACACACACACACACTCTCTCTCTCTCTCTCTCTCTCTCTCTCTCTCTCTCTCTCTATATATATATATATATATACACACACACACACACACACACACACACACACACACATAGAAAACAGTGTATCTCTATGTTGCGCAAGTTGAGTTAAAATGTCTCTCAATTAATAATAATCCACGTGATCGTGTTTTTAACATGTGGTGCCGCTCTCCAATCTCCCTGTCCCGCAGGGTAAGTATCCAAGATTCCTAAAAACCAGGAGGTACACAATAGTGTAGTATTTTTAAAAAACAAAACAAATTTAATAGAGAATAAAAACACTCACAACAATCGTGGTGATATATAACAGAAATATATCACAATAGTGCATATGGACAGATTAGACCTGGATTGTCCAGCCTCAGTCCCCGGTATCTCCAACAGCGGTCCACCGCGTCTCCAGCAGCCACTTGCGCTTCCACGATCCAAGCTCAACGCTCTGTGACGTCAGCGCGTTCACGTCATTAGCCATGCCCAGACTCTTTTAGTTCGTCAGGACTTCGTCAGTGGGTGACGGACGAAACGCGTCTGGGCGTGGCTAATGATCTGAATGTGCTGACTTCACGGAGCGGTGAGCTGGGATCATGGTAGCGCAGGCGGCTGCCGGAGACGCTGTGGACCGCTGCCGGAGATACCGGGGACTGAAGCTGGACAATCCAGGTCTAATCTGTCCTTATGCGATATTGTGATATATTTCTGTTATATCTCACACGAGTGTTTTTAATTCTCTATTAAATTTGTTTTGTTTTTAAAAATACTACACTATTGTGTTCCTCCTGGTTTTTAGGAATTATATATATATATATATATATATATATTGTAACACTGTAGGGGTGCAAGGCGCCTTTTCCTGGGGAATATGGCCGCACGCAGCAGCTGAGGAACAACACAAGTCCAGTTTCTGGTACAACTGACCCCGGCCAGTTTTATTGAAACAGAAAATAAAACAAAACCCAAAAATAAAAATACCTTGCCTGTCCGGCACTAACTAAACATAAGATATTCCTAACTGTCACTAAACAAAACACAGAGTTCTTCAGTACATACTGTATAGCTTACTTGCATCAGAAAGCGTGTCTCTCACACACAGATCCTGCAGCCTTCCCAGGCAGTCTGCCCATACTAATCAGGTTAGAAGCACTATATCACTCTTACACAGCTGAAACCCTGATTAGCCCTCTGTGAGGCCAAAGACCCGAACTGGGCCAAATGTCTAGAACTCGCCTTATCTCTCTCTCAGAGCCTTTACCCAGCTTTTACAGCAAACTGAAAAGGTTCAGACAAAACAAAAAGCATTTTTCCTAGAAGTTAACATTTTCTAAAACATGTAAGACAAGAACCTGGGACAAATATACCTGCCCTCAAACACTATCCCAGTGTTCTTGTCACATATCCCCCTCCCCTGTTTCGACCTAGGGGCCGGAACACTTGTAGCCCCCAAACAGAAGATGCGAGACAATGCATCTGCGTTGGCCAATTGTGTTCCCGGTCTATGTTCGACAGTAAACTTAAAGTCCTGCAACGCTAGAAACCATCTAGTT
The DNA here is from genome assembly GCF_028390025.1 of Pseudophryne corroboree. Classification (NCBI taxonomy): domain Eukaryota; kingdom Metazoa; phylum Chordata; class Amphibia; order Anura; family Myobatrachidae; genus Pseudophryne; species Pseudophryne corroboree. The sequence continues at coordinate 562,761,322 of NC_086444.1, forward strand.
ACACGAGCATTCTTGCCTCTATTTACATACATCCATTTTAAAGGGGCATGGTCTGTCACTAGTCTGAATTGTCTACCCAAGAGGTAATATCTCAAGGTATCTAGTGCCCACTTAATGGCCAAAGCCTCCTTTTCCACAATGGCATACCTTTTTTCATGCTCATTGAGTTTCCTACTCAAATAAATGATAGGGTGTTCGTCCCCATCTCTGGTTTGGGACAGCACAGCACCTATCCCTACCTCTGAGGCATCTGTCTGTACCACAAATTCTTTTGAAAAATCTGGTGTTATCAACACCGGTTGTGAACACAAAGCCACTTTTAACGCTTGGAACGCCTTTTCTGCATCAGGGTTCCATTTCACCACATTTGACTGCTTCCCTTTGGTAAGGTCTGACAACGGCACCGCTGTGGTCGCAAAATTAGGAATAAACCGTCTATAGTACCCAGTAATTCCCAAAAAAGTCCTTACCTGTTTTTTATTCACTGGACGAGGCCAGTTTTGAATAGCATCAACTTTATTCAATTGGGGCCTAATCAGACCTCTGCCTATGGTGAAGCCCAAGTATTTGACCTCCTCCATTGCGAGGCAGCACTTCTTTGGGTTAGCAGTTAACCCTGCCTCTCTGATTGAGTCCAGTACTGCTTGTACTTTAACCAAATGGGACCCCCAGTCTGTACTGTGAATTACCACATCATCCAAATAGGCAGCTGCATATTTTCTATGGGGCCTCAAAATTTTATCCATCGCCCGTTGAAAGGTTGCTGGAGCCCCATGCAACCCAAAGGGTAACATCTTATACTGGTACAGCCCCTCCGGAACCGAAAAGGCTGTTTTTTCTTTGGCGCTATCAGATAAAGGTATTTGCCAGTAACCTTTGGTCAGGTCCAATGTGGTGAGAAACCTGGCTGTTCCCAGCCTTTCTACAAGCTCATCCACACGGGGCATGGGGTATGCGTCAAACTTGGACACCTCATTTAACTTACGAAAGTCATTACAGAAGCGTATGCTACCGTCGGGCTTCGGGATGAGCACTATGGGACTGGACCACTCACTGTTAGACTCCTCTATGACTCCCAGTTCTAACATGGTTTTAACTTCCTTAGAAATAGCTTCTCGCTGAGCTTCAGGAATCCTATATGGCTTTAAATGAACCCTGACCCCTGGTTCTGTGACAATGTCATGTTTTATTATGGTCGTTCGGCCAGGCAGCTCTGAAAATACCTCCCTATTTTGGATGAGAAATTCTTTAACCTGATTGTTCTGATCAGCTGATAATGTCTCTGACACCTTCACTGCGGGAAGCAACCGGGGTGAAGACACCGAAGGGCAAGGCTCCGCTGACAGAGACAACCTATCTTTCCAGGGTTTGATTAAGTTAACATGGTAGATCTGTTCGGGTTTTCTCTTTCCCGGCTGGTATACTTTGTAATTAACCTCATTCACTTTTTCCCTAATCTCAAATGGACCCTGCCATTTAGCTAGGAATTTGCTTTCCACAGTGGGTACCAAAACAAGAACTCTATCGCCAGGAGCAAATTCCCGTATCTTGGCACTCCGGTTATAGACCCTCTGTTGAGCACTTTGGGCCTGTTCCATGTGCTCTCTGACAACAGGTACCACGGCTGCAATCCTATCCTGCATTTGTGTTACATGCTCAATAACGCTTCTATAAGGAGTGGGTTGTCCTTCCCACGTCTCTTTGGCAATATCCAACAGCCCTCTGGGGTGTCTACCATACAACAAATCAAATGGAGAAAACCCCGTAGAGGACTGAGGAACTTCTCTGATGGCCATTAACAAGTAGGGCAACAAACAATCCCAGTTTTTCCCATCTCTCTCAACAACCTTTTTTAACATACTTTTTAATGTTTTATTAAACCTTTCCACCAACCCGTCAGTTTGGGGATGGTAGATGGACGTCCTGAGGTGAGTGACCTTAAATAACTTGCACAACTCTTTCATGATCCTTGACATAAATGGAGTACCTTGGTCAGTCAAAATTTCTTTTGGTATTCCCACTCTACTAAATACCTGCACCAGCTCCCTAGCTATCGCCTTGGTTGTGATAGTGCGTAAAGGGACAGCCTCAGGATATCGAGTGGCATAGTCCATAATTACCAGGATATACTGATGGCCCCGAGCAGACTTTAACAAGGGCCCCACGAGATCCATGGCTATTCTGTCAAACGGGACCTCTATAATAGGCATGGGAACTAGTGGGCTCCTGAAATGGGGTCTAGGGGCATGATACTGGCATTCAGGACAGGAAGAACAATATTCAGACACTTCTTTATAAACCCCTGGCCAAAAGAACCTTTGTAAAACTCTTTCAGTGGTTTTTTCTGCCCCTAAATGTCCTGCGGTAACGTGACTATGAGCTAAATCTAGTACCGTTCTCCGATAAGGCTGGGGAACTACCAGCTGTTCCACCACATCCTCACCCCTTTTGACAATGTGGTACAAGAGCTCATTACAGATGGCCATGTGGGGATACGTAACCCTGTCACCTGGTACCACAGGTTCCCCATTAACAATCTTAACATTCTCTCTAGCCTTTATTAAGGTAGGATCCTTTAACTGTTCAGACGCAAACAGATCCTTCTTTACCTCCAGGTCAGGCACGCTTTCAGTTCTAACTACTATGTCTCTGTTCCCGGCAAGAGGGTCCTCACTGGACTCCCCATCTGTCACTTCCCCAGCCAAACTAGCAAAAGGCAAAGGGCCAGAAAGTTCCGAAGACCCACGTACATCCATAAAATCACCGGTATTATCAACTGGCTTTTTACTTCTCACATCTGTTGATAACCGTGATTCCCACAGTTTCCAAAAATGAGGAAAATCCCTCCCTATTATGGCCTCATGCACCAAGGTAGGGACCAGTCCCACTTTAACCATTGCTGACCCACAACAAGTTTCTATATTCACCTCAGCAGTGGCATAATGTTGGGTATCCCCATGTATGCAAGTTACCCCAATAGGTATTTGCTGGACCTTTAAGGGGTTCACTAACCCAGCTTTCACGAGGGTAACTAAACTTCCTGAATCTAGCAAGGCCTCTACCCGGTTACCCTCTAAGAACACATCACACATTTGTTTTTCCAGCTCAGGTGAAGGTACCACAGTACAGGCTAACCTAGCAAAGAAAGACATTCTGCGACATTCAAAGGCAGCATCACATTGCATGGGTTCTTGCGTGACTGGGCAATTGGCAATAACATGACCTGGCATACCACACCTAAAACATTTAACCACACGATTATCAACCCGTTTGGGCAGCATAGACCGTTCTAGCCCCATTGGCCTGTCTCCAGGGCCAGTGTTTACAGTCTCTCCAGCCTTGCGTTCTCTTAACCGCCCAGCAACGTTTTCCCACGGAACAGTCTTACCAGTCTTTACTGAAGGGCGCTGTCGAGGATCTATGGGTTGCTGGGTGGTCATCAGTAGTTCCTCTGCTGCCAAATACCTCTCTACCATGTCCACTAATTGGTCAGCAGTACCCGGGTTTCCATGGCTCACCCACTTGCGCAGGACCATGGGCAAAGATCTCAAGTAGCGGTCCATGACGACTCTTTCCACCATCTGGGGACCAGTTAATGTCTCTGGCTGTAGCCATTTTTTTGTTAGCTGAATAAGGTCGTGCATCTGGGAGCGCGGAGGCTTCTCCATGGCGTACAGCCAACGGTGCACCCGTTGTGCTCGTACTGACAGCGTGACTCCCAGGCGGGTCAGGATCTCAGTCTTTAGTTTATCATAGTCCCGAGCCTCAGCAGGGCTTAAATCAAAGTAAGCTTTTTGGGGCTCACCTGACAGGAAAGGTGCCAGCAGACTGGCCCACTGTGCTTTTGGCCAGTTCTCACGCTCTGCAGTTCTTTCAAACGTGGTCAAGTAGGCCTCCACATCATCAGCCTCTGTCATTTTCTGCAGGAAGTGACTGGCCCGTATAGAACTAGAGCTGGTCGGAGCACTGACGGCCACATCTCCAATCCGGGCTGCAAGGCTCTGCACCACTTCTGTTAAGGCCTCTCTATCCTGACGCTGTTGCCTGTAAAGTTCATCAACAACTGCCTGCTGTTGTCTCTTATTTTCCTCCATTGCCACCTGCTGCTGTCTTATATTTTCCTCCATTGCCACCTGCTGCTGTCTGTTGGCCTCCTGCTGTAGTCTCCAATTTTCCTCCATTGCCACCTGCTGTTGTCTCCTATTTTCTTCCATTGCCACCTGCTGCTGTCGGTTGGCCTCCTGCTGAGCCGCTGTAGCTTGCAGCAAGGCTTTAAGCAGATCCTCCATGTCGACAGATTTTTCAGGCGGCTTTGTAGCTGCTTTCACCCAGGACATATCAAACCCTCAGGGGTGAGTCTCAGTAACTTCACACTGGGCTGTATCTGCATAAACCACCGTTTTCTGCAGGCCTCACAAAGCTGCTGCTTTCACTTATGCGCAGAACGGTGTGCTCGCATTCTCCACCAAGTTGTAACACTGTAGGGGTGCAAGGCGCCTTTTCCTGGGGAATATGGCCGCACGCAGCAGCTGAGGAACAACACAAGTCCAGTTTCTGGTACAACTGACCCCGGCCAGTTTTATTGAAACAGAAAATAAAACAAAACCCAAAAATAAAAATACCTTGCCTGTCCGGCACTAACTAAACATAAGATATTCCTAACTGTCACTAAACAAAACACAGAGTTCTTCAGTACATACTGTATAGCTTACTTGCATCAGAAAGCGTGTCTCTCACACACAGATCCTGCAGCCTTCCCAGGCAGTCTGCCCATACTAATCAGGTTAGAAGCACTATATCACTCTTACACAGCTGAAACCCTGATTAGCCCTCTGTGAGGCCAAAGACCCGAACTGGGCCAAATGTCTAGAACTCGCCTTATCTCTCTCTCAGAGCCTTTACCCAGCTTTTACAGCAAACTGAAAAGGTTCAGACAAAACAAAAAGCATTTTTCCTAGAAGTTAACATTTTCTAAAACATGTAAGACAAGAACCTGGGACAAATATACCTGCCCTCAAACACTATCCCAGTGTTCTTGTCACAATATATATATATATATATATATTACACACACATACATATATATATATATATATATATATATATATACATACACATACACATACATACATACATACATACATACATACATACATACATACATATGTTTACCTTTATATGGGGGGGCATCAATATTTATCTTGCTTCCGGGCAACTGGGACGAACTTACGCCACTGGCACTATATAAGAAACTGTAAATAAAGAAATAAATAATGAATAAATAATACATTTTGCAATAAAATTGTGAAAATCTGTTGATTCTGGAACCTGAATTTATCAGATTTGTATGCACACACGTCTGAATGGTGATCCCGTTGCTGACTTTGAAAGTAGTCTGGATAACTTACTCAATATAGCACTTAAACTATTTTAGTAATATTTAATATGGATTTTTTTCGTGAGCTGTTGGGTTATGATGATTTGGTTACATTAGTGGTGGTAGTTGTATAATTTATAGGGTTTGTCACTGTAAAAAAGGTTATTCTGTTATTAGTGGAATTGCCCTTGGAATTGCAAAAACTCTGATAATGTCAGTTTTGCGAAGATACCACATTTAATTTTATCAACAGATCAGTTATTTACAGATTTATTTCCTTCTAAAAAATTCCAATACTGGGAAAGCAAAAGCTTCCACCAGGTCTGGAGAGTAACCCGCACCGTGATCAATTAATTGTGATATGTGGTACAAAACTGGGATGCCTTCTATTATACTGTGATTCAACCACTAATTCTGGGAGATACACATATATCTTAATGTCTATGAAGGCTCTAGAGGTGCTACCCACTGGTTTAAATAAGGCTGAAATATCAAATCCCCATAGAAAGGGGAAAGAGGGGAGAAACCAGTTACACATGGGTGCACACTACCCAACTGATCAATTAATATAGATTTTTTTCATATAAATATATATATATCCACAACAGTAATATTGAATAAAGGCCTCAAAACCTTTTGATTTAAGTTATGGTTTTAAAATAATATAGTTGTACTCTTGGGACTGAATATGTCCTTTATTAGTGTTCGAGCAAAGTATTAAAATCCAAAAATAAAGAAAAATGATTCATATTTTCCTCTGTAAATAATACTGTTAAGGCTTCAGTGCACATAAGCATATAGGTTTCTGTAGAAGTTTAGCACTGACACAGTGCTGCATATAAACTCTTTCGTGTTTCATGTACTGACTCAAATACTTGAAATTATACAAAGGGAATAACACAATTGCTTTGTTTTTAAATCTTTATTCACTTTATGCTTATTCTTTATTCTCTCTCACATTTAGGAATAATTTTTCTTTATTTTTGGATTTTAATACTTTGCTCGAACACTAATAACGGACATATTCAATCCCAAGAGTACAACTATATTATTTTAAAACCATAACTTAGATCAACAGGTTTTGAGGCCTTTATTCAATATTACTGTTGTGGATAAATATATTTATATGAAAAAAAATTCTATATTAATTGGTCAGTTGGGTAGTGTGCACCCGTTGTGTAACTGGTTTCTCCCCTCTTTCCCCTTTCTATGGGGATTTGATACTTCAGATTTATTTCCTTATTTATTTCCATTGGGCTGCATGCTGTCATTGCCAGAAAACAGATTAATCATATAAATGCCCATTTGAATCATTTGCACCATTCCCTATTTTCTGTCTTGGGTCTCTTCTTCCCTTGCTGTTCCTGTTTAGCCTTTTTATGTCTTTCTAACTGATTTTACTGTGTCTCACCTGAAATAATGGCAAGTCTTACTTACAAGACCTGCATGTTTTTTAAACCACTAATCAGAACTGGTTCACTCTTATTAACCAGCTAACAGTCCAGCCTTCCAGTTGTGTATTGATAGAAAATACTGTTGATGATTTAGGTAAAATGCAATATGTCAATCACTTTTTCCCCTTTATGAGTGGTATCTATTTTCATATTTTATTTTATTTTTTACAGTCAGGACAGCCGAGTCCAGCAAGTTCTACATCCAGCTCAAGTTCCAGCTTGGCGCCATCTCATAACCACAGACAAGGTATTAAACTAATAATGAATCGTTACTGTTTTATGTTAATAGTGTGAAAGGGTGGACAGAAAGAATCAGAGTTGCTTAATGCGAGTGAGGGTGCACTGGAGAGGAGGATAGTGCAGGATAAGAATTATTAGGGTGGAGGGCCCTGCATATGAGAGCTTATATACTATTTGATTTGGAGAGTTAAAACTGGATGGTGATCTGGAAGGATAGAGGATGAGAGTTAAAAATAGGAGAAGAGTTGTTGGGCTTTACTGACCAGGGATCAGATATTATAAGTTACCAATAAGGTTCTTTGACCATGTTAAATACAAGATTGTACAGGATGTACTGTAGATTTCTTAGATTACTTAAAAAAAAAAAAAAAATCTTTATTGACGCATGATAATTACATAGAAGCCATCAAAGATGCACTTTCCATATGAATACAATAGAGCACACCATAAAACATTTATCCAATCATAATCATACTAAATTAGCAATACAGTCAAAAACTGTATCATCCCAGAAACAAGTTTGGGAAAATGGTGTGAATCCGAATCCATGTCTTCCACCTACCTTCCATCAATTTATAAAAAGAAATCATAATAAAAAAAGAAAAAAGAAAAGATGAACTCCACCAAGGTTTCAACCAACCATAATCTAGTCCTCATCCAAAGAAATTGGGAGATCTTTAGAATATATACACATTTGGTACCATAAGGTATTCCAAAACACTTCCAGATCTGTTCTTTAAGAGGGTGGGCCAGGGTCTCTATATAAATTTCCCATGTTTTAAAAAAAATAAAATAAAAAAAATAGTAAATTTCTCCTGTTGTAGAGAAGCCTCCAACCATTCCATTATAAAAATATGGAAGAGCTTTTCCAAAAAGAGAGAAAATGAAGTGGGCGCAGGTTGTATCCAGAGCTGCAGGATACACTTTTTAGCTACAGCTGATATAGCTATTAGCAATTACTGTACCTCTTGCGCTACTCGAGTGCTTTCAGCCAAGATGCAAGTATTAGGGCTACTTGCATCTTACTTGATACTAAAAGTAGCATTATTTCTAGTTACCTGCACATAATCAGTAAAGAGGGCATATTTTAATTTTGAAGGGCAGAATTTTAGACATGATGTATAGCTACAACTACAGCTACTTTAGCTATGCATCACGTCTAAAATTTTGCCCTTAAAAATTAAAGTATGTCCTCCTCACTGATTAGGTGCAGGGTGATAGTATGAACGTTATAAAAGAGCTTAAAGTGGTGTTGGTAACACCAGTGAATAATTCTGTTAACCAGTCACACTATTAACAGAATTTTTCAACCAGTCACTAGCTGCAGGAATAATTCCAGAGAACTGAAAAAGAGCGAATGTAATCCCACTACACAAAAGTGGAAGCAAGGAAGAGGCAAGCAACTATTGACAAGCGAGCCTTACATCAGTAGTATGGAAATTGATGGAAACACTATTAAGAGAAATAGTTGTGTAATATCTCTCTCTACCTTACAGAATCACAAACAGCATGGATTTCCTGGATGGAGATAATGGGGGTCATTCTGAGTTGATCGCTCACTAGCAGTTTTTAGTAGCCGTGCAAACGCTATGCAATCGCCCACTGGGGAGTGTATTTTAGCTTAGCAGAAGTGCGAATGCATATGCAGCCGAGCTCTGTAAAAACAGTTTGTGCAGTTTCTGAGTAGCTCTGAACCTACTCAGCGCTTGCGATCACTTCAGCCTATTCGTGTCCGGATTTGACGTAATACACCCGCCCAGCCACGCCTGCGTTTTCTCAGACACACCTGCGTTTTTGCAAACACTCCCTGAAAACGGTCAGTTGACACCCAGAAACGCCCCCTTCCTGTCAATCTTCTTGCGGCTGTCAGTGCAAAGAAAAACTTCGCTAGAACCTGAGCACAACCACAAAGAGCTTTGTAACCGTATGTTGCGCGTGCACATTGCGGGCCATACGCATGTGCATAAATGCCGTTTTTTTCACCTGATCGCTGCGCTGCGAAAATCGTCAGCGAGCGATCAACTCGGAATAACCCCAATGTCAAACAAGTATTTTTTCCTTTTTTGACTGGATGACTAAAGTAATAGATCAGGGTGGGGGGCATAGATGTAACTTATCTAGACTTAAGTTTTTGGCATGGTCCCACATCGTAGATTGTTAAATAATCTTGAAAGCTTGAGATTGTATTCTAAGATGCCTTTCTATCGTTCTGTAATTTCCTCTTGGATGTCATCTTGCCACCTCAAACTTAATATTTCCAAAACAGAATTACTGGTTGAGATCCCGACAATGAATCCTACCACACAAGCTCGCTGCCTAGGTGTCATCCTCGACTCTGAACTGTCAGTTGTTCCCTACAGTCAACCTGTCTCTAAACCTTGCAACATGCATCTAAAAAAAATATCCAAAAGACGACCATACCTTACACAAGACACTGCAAAAACTCTAATCCATGCTCTCTTTATCTCCCGCATTGATTATTGCAATAGTCTTCTTACTGGTCTTACAAAAAAAGAGACACTCACCACTACAGTACATTCTGAATGCAGCTGTGATGCTAATCTTCTTCGCTAGACGTTCATCATCTGCAGATCCACTCTGTCAGTCCCTCCATTAGTTACCTGTATTCTACCGTATTCAATATAAAATATTTTTACTCCCACACAAGGCCATTAACCAAACTACACCAATGAACATCTCTTTGCTTATCTCAAAATGTCTCCTAATCCAACCTCTTCAATCTTCACAAGATCTATGTCTCTCATCCACACTTATTGTTTGCTCCCATTCCCGATAGCAGGACTTTCTTTGGGCTGCACCCACTCTGTGGCATTCCCCTTTGTGATCAATAAGACTCCTCTTGTCTCCATACCTTCAAGTGTTCCCTGAAAACTCACATCTTCAGGCAAGCTTATCAAATTCCGTAACCGCCCAAATAACTTTCATAAACTTTCCTATCCAATACATCCACATTGTACAGTCCACACAAATCTCCATATATTTCTCTTTCTTCACTTTCCCATCTTTCTGAGCCAAGGCCAACATTGCTGTGTGACCATATCATACAGCCCATCAAGAACCTTTGCAGTCTAGTGTACCATTATGCAATAGATAACACCTTTCCTTGTGTATTAATGCCTACTTCCCTATAGATTGTAAGTGTGCGAGCAGGGCCTTCCTTCCTCTGTCTGTTATTACCCAGTTTTATTTTATCACTGTTATTTTGAATTGTAAAACGCAACGGAATTTACTGCGCTATATAAGAAACTGTTAATAAAATAATAAGATGGTTAAATGGATAAGATCTTGCTTGCAAGAAAGAAAGATAGAAAAAAGATTTGTAGTAAATGAAATGCATTCACAGGAGGCAAAGGATACTACTGCTTATCTGCAGCCTTCATGAAATTTTTGTTTCCTATACAAAATATAATGTTATGCTCACAATGTATTATCATGCAATTTCATGCATTGTGAGAGACAACAATGCAGGTGAATATAATCTTTGAATATAGAGTTCAATATTATTATTTTTTTACAGAGTTAGTTTTCATATAAGTCTGTTTTGGCAAATTAAATGCACCCTCCTACCCCCCCCCCCCTCCCCGCCTTCACATGACATGCCTTGAGCCTGTGTCTGTGCAGTAAATTGACTATATCTGTGAGCCAGAAAATGGGCTTGGCTCATAGTTCACGCAGTTGTGACTGATACACTTTGCACCCCTAAGCAGTGGAGATTCTGCTGAGATATCTTATATGCAAGTTCCACCGCATGCTCAGTTGCTAAAAATCATGAGCTCTATTTGAAAAGTAGAGTTGAGTGCAACTCTGCATCAGGCCCAATGTGTTTTGTGTCTGCTCTGTGCACTGTGGCAGCCGCCCCCTCCTTCTCCCTCTTCTGCCATCTGTGACATGCTGAGTGCTGTGACCCTGTGGCAAACATACTTTCCTAGGATACTGTTCTCAGTATGCCCATTGCATTTTCAGACACTGACAGGCCATCATGGGACACGTAGCTAAACATTTTGGTGCCTTGTGCTATGACGATCATTGGCGCCTATTTAAAATAAGAACCGCATGCGCTAAAACGGGACATGGTCTCATAGGAGAAGGGGCGTGGCTACACGAGTACTCCTAATTCAAATTATTCCATACATTATTGCAACCGTATTCACTTCAGACAGCGTAGTGCCCCTTTACCCATTATGCCACACAGTAGTAGTGCCCATTACACATTATGCCACACAGTAGTAGTGAGGGGAGAGTGGTGAACTATGCCTGCAGTACCTATGGGGCTGACAGGCAGCTGCTACGGTTGATCGGCTATAGGAGGAGGAGCGTCACTCCTCAGTGCTGCTGTGCTGCCTTGCCTCCTTTGGCAACATACATTGCAGCAGGTGCAAAAACACAACAGCGTCCGGTTCTGCCCCTGGGACATCCTGCGTTCTTTGTGCGGCAACACGGCCTAGTTAATGGCTCTGTCACGTGTTGTGGCCTTTCAACCATACTGGCCAAATTGAATGATGTATATAGCTAATTTTGAGACTCATCGCGTTGCTCTGTGAGATTAATAGAAGGAGAAAAAATTATGTGAAAGGAAGTAATGGAAAATAAAGAGGGTCAGGGAAAGAATTACCAGAATTACCACTCTCAAAATGAACAATGTTACCAGTGCTGTAACTATACATTTCATTGCACTGTGCCAAAAAGAGAATTGGTGCCCCATCCCCCATATCAAAAATGCTGACAGTGTGTGCCAAAGGCATGTGCCAAAGATATAGGGACGTGACTTCATGGTGAATGGACGTGTACACAGAATTGTACCAATTCATATTACACCGCACAGTAGTACCCCTTATACATGTTACACCACACAGTAGAGCATCCAGGTCAGCCAGAAAGATTCCAGGAATAGAGGGAGTGGACCTGATACACACTACACATATGTATAGTTAGTGAATGGGGACACCCTAAAATTGCACAGAAGAGGGACCTCCAGCATCAGAACCCTCCAAAAAAAGCATGGAAATGTAGCTTAACCAATCAACATATTTTGCAGCTCCTCATTTTACTATTGTTGGAATCTCAGATGGATAGCATATCTCCGGTGTTAGGTCCCACACTCCTTGATACACCTCAGAATTCACCTGCATGCAACTAAGCATAAAGTCATGTATTACTCACTAATCATCAGAGGACCCTTTTGCAGCGCATGTTGCTATTTGATCTGCTTATCTGGCATCCCTGGATTCATGTTCGACTCTTATCAGCCCACATGATAGTCCAGAGAGCCATAGTTCCTTTCCTGCTTGTTATGTTCCCTCTATGCATTACTCTCTCCTACTGCTCTTTTTACATGGTTAAGTTCTACTCAAAGCCACAACGTGCATAATGTACTTCCACAAGGGAATACCTATTCTGTGCTCCCTACTCTGCTTAATTTTTGACCCATACGCAATCAGCATCACAATGCCATAAACGTTGAAGAGACAGAAATCGGTACAAAACAAAACAGGAAAGAGGGTGTGGCCATGGGTAAAGGGGGCATGTCTCTGATGTGCTGCCATTTAACTCTATGGGACTACAGACCATAAAAAATCGGTACTGTACCAGCCAGAAAGGTACAGTTGGAGGGTATGCATCACCTCTAAAAAACCTATGTATCAAAGCTTCAGAGCCCTTATATCCTAGAGCAATACGGATTTAATGGTCACATAACCTATAGACTTCTGATGCATTTTCTTCCCCTCCATCCTAGAAATAATCACATTTTGTTCATGCTCTGCCTGACGCGCAGTGAACAGGCTGGGACAGAACCTGGTAGTATCATGATTTCGGTAGGAGCCATCACACTACTTTACACTCTTTGTGAGAACAGCCTTTTATCAGATGAGCTATCCCAGAATGAGTTTATTGGTAAGTTGATCCAAAGTATCTCATCACTGCAGATAGCAGTGATAAGATATTATAGAGTTGGGCAGTTTCTGTGATTCTACACAAGTAGACTTGTCTACTTGTGTCTTCTCTGTCTCCTCTCATGACTCCACCCCCCCCCACTTCCTCTACCAGTAGGTGTCCCCCAAGGTTCTGTTCTTGTGCCTCTTCTTTTCTCTCTCTACACATCCTCATTAGGTGAGCTCATTAGCTCTTTTGACTTAAAATATCATCTCTACGCTGACGATACTCAAATCTGCCTTTCCTCCCCTGACTTCTCCCATGCTCTCCTCACTCGTATCGCCAACTGTCTCTCTGCTATCTCCTCTTGGATGTCTCAGCACTTTCTTAAACTTAACATGTCTAAGACTGAGCTGATCATCTTCCCTCCCTCCCGCATAACCTCACCTCCCACAATTTCATTATCCATTGATGGCACAACTATCTCCTCTAGCCCCCAAGTGCGATGTCTTGGAGTAATCCTTGACTCCTCCCTCTCCTTCAAACCTCACATTCAGTACCTCTCAAAAACCTGCCATTTCCATCTCAAAAACATCTCCTGGATCAGACGCTTTCTCACCTAGGATGCTACTAAGACACTCATCCACTCACTGGTCATCTCCAGATTGGACTACTGTAATCTCCTCCTTTCTGGCCTCCCCCAAAAATGCCTCTCTCCACTTCAATCTATCCTCAATGCTGCTGCGCGTCTCATCTTCCTCACCAAACGTACTACATCCACATCCTCTCTCTTGCAGGACCTTCACTGGCTAACCTTCCCATTCAGAATCCAATTCAAGCTTCTCACACTCACCTACAAAGCCCTCACCCACTCTTCTCCCTCTTACATTTCTGACCTTATCTCTCTTTACATTCCCACCCTTCCTCTTCGCTCTGCTAGTGCACGCCGTCTCTCCTGCCAACTGATTACTTCCTCCCACTACTACCTACAAGATTTTGCACATGCTTCTCCCTATCTCTGGAATGCTCTACCTCTTCCCATCTAACTGTCCACCTCTCTACAAAACTTCAAACGGACTCTCAAGACCCACTTCTTCACCAAACCCAGCCAACTCTCCTCCTAACCCTTTTGTCTATGCTCACTGTCTACCCCTTCTGTGTCACTCCGGTCTGTCAGCCCCTCACCTTTTAGATTGTAAGTTCGCAAGAGCAGGGACTTCTTTCCTCATGTGCCTTTCCTGTTCTTACTTACACTATCTTATACTCCATACTCCCTTTGATGGCACCTAACCCCGGGTTTTCTGTACCTGTCCTATATTGTCTTGTACTGTAAGCGCTGTTTTCTTGTTTGTTCATTTGATTATGTACTGTGTAATGGGTGCTGCAGATCCCTTGTGGCGCCATATAAATAAAGGATGATGATGATGATGATGATAATAATAGACCCTAGAAATCTACACATCTGTTGGAGTGCAGACAAAAATAAAAAATAAATAAATACTGCAGGAGTAAAAAAGTTGTAACCTGGAAATAGCATCCTTACAGAAGGTCCAAACAGTTCAGATAACGAAACCATCGTAGATTCACTTATCTTGCTGTTTTTCAAATATTTCTACATTGTGGTATTACTTTGTATAAAAAAAGAGTAGAGTACAGGTTGAGTATCCCTTATCCAAAATGCTTGGGACCAGAGGTATTTTGGATATGGGATTTTTCCGTATTTTGGAATAATTGCATAACATAATGAGATATCATGGTGATGGGACCTAAATATAAGCACAGAATGCATTTATGTTACATATACACCTTATACACACAGCCTGAAGGTCATTTAATACAATATTTCTAATAACTGTGTGTATTAAACAAAGTTTGTGTACATTGAGCCATCCAAAAACAAAAGTTTCACTATCTCACTCTCGCTCAAAAAAGTCCGTATTTCGGAATATTCCGTATTTCGGATATTTGGATATGGGATACGCAACCTGTATTATGTTTGTGTGTTCTGTGCTATAAGATGATGTTGTTATTATTTATTATAATTATTATTATTATTTTTTATTTTTTTGACAAGTTTAGTATGAGTAGTGTACTATATTTTGGGGGAGGTGACTGCACACTTGTTGAACATAATGAGGGCTAAAGGGCAGTAGGAGTGATATGAAAGCACAATAAAACTCACATTAAGACTTCAGAAAAGTTCTTGCTTGACCACAATTTGACCTTGAACTCAAAGGAGAACGGCAAAAACTAAATAGATCAAAAACAGGCAAACAAAAGCTGCGGGCTTCAGAAAAGCCTGCAATCAAATTGATTTGTTGTCCTGGTATTTTTTTTCTTTGTTAAATTCACCATCAAACTTTCCTTTAACTCACCGTGTTTTTCCTGTAGTTCACTATCTATTTTTAGATTGATGCAGGGAGCACAATTATGTTTTATTAGATTGTTCCATTATTTTATGTTTTCTCTGTATGTAATTCTAAACCTGTATTGCTGAATTAAAGCAGTTTTCAGAAAAAATATGTAGTGGAAAAAGATGTTATCTATCTTTATGTTTTAGATGCCATCACAAATTAAATATAAACAATTGATTTATATCTCATTTAGGCAGGCTTTTGGCCCAAGTTTAGGTCAGATTACCAGCCCACCTGAGTGTTTTAAAAAGAGTTGGTCTTGTGAGATCAAAAGCTAGACGCAGACCACAATACATTTTTCTTTGTGAATTCACATTTTATATGTACTGTATAGTATTGCCTTTATCTTTTTGTGGAAACTATAAATCTTTACTCTGTCATTTTTCTTTGTCCCTGTTTCTAGCAGTGCTCACAATAATGCCATGCTAAACAACCAGAGGCATCATGCTTCTTTGTTGATATTCTTACCCCAAAGCTGTTGTATGTTAGGTAAGATTGACTGTTGGGATAGCATAGAGACTGTAGGAAAAGGACATACTGTAAATAGCTCTGTAGTGATGGATACAGTAAGTCTTGCAAGCTGGGTTATATACTTTACAGATCGTTATGGATAGGGGTAGTCTAACTCAAAGAGTGATTGCCTTCCCCAGGTCCTTTTTACTTTCTGCAGAAATTACTCATGCTAGGAGATAGAGACTGCAGTAAGTATGGGTTTTTGCTGATTGGTATAAAAAAAATTATGATTCTGTGAATCATTCTGGCTTTACTGCTTACATATGCACAAGTCTCGCCTCTCTAAACTGGGTCACCCAAACGTCATTGTTTACATTATAGGGCAGGTTATGTATATGAGGGCTGATTCAGAGGTGGGTTTTTACGCTAAAAATCAATATTTTAATATCTGCGCATGTGCTGGCATTTGGGCAGCATTCCAGAAAATAGTGCGTCAGCCCCATATTCTGAGCGTGCTGAAGTCAGTGACTGCGTCTTTAAGCGTAGCTTCACTGCGCCGGCATCATGATTTCACTTAACATCATGAGTGACGTCAGAGTTACTCAGGTTTCTGATGTTCACTCAGATGATCCCATGTTGGGTCTTCAGACCCAGCATCAGTTCATAGAAGCCAGGAATTGGGTGTCTTTTTACTCAACGCCTCCTACGGCGACTACACAATATTGCACAGCTGCTGCATACAAACAGTCAGTGGCTGTGTTAATAGCGTCCAAATCTGAATTCGCCCCATAATTAACTGATTAATTAATTTAAACTGATTTACCATTTTGTTTTTGTCCTGACACGGGAACTTTTCGAGTTCTGAACTGTAGAAGAGTTAGAGGATAGAGTAAGTAACAATCCTGCTAGAATACATGGTGAGACACAAAACCCAAGGACTGTAATTTTCCTGTAGGCATCCTAATTGGCCAATAAAATAGGTAATACGCAAGGAAAAGCTGCTCTATATCTGTCAAGAGAAAATGTAAGCTATTTAATTAGGACTGTTGCTGTTAGAACAACTCCGTGACTTGTCTTATTCAGATATACCCCCTGATCTGTCTTTTATTCAGATATTCTCCCTGATCTGTCTTATTCCGATATACCCCCGGATCTGTCTTTTATTCAGATATACCCCCTGATCTGTTTTTTTATTCAGATCTACTCCCCGATCTGTCTTACACTGATATACCCCCTGATTTGTCTTATTCAGATATATCCCCTGATCTGTCTTATTCAGATATACCCCCTGATCTTTCTTATTCAGATATAACCCCCTGATCTGTCTTATTCAGATATAACCCCCTGATCTGTCTTATTCAGATATAACCCCCTGATCTGTCTTATTCAGATATAACCCCCTGACCTGTCTTATTCAGATATAACCCCCTGATCTGTCTTATTCAGATATACCCCCTGATCTGTCTTATTCAGATATAACCCCCTGATCTGTCTTATTCAGATATAACCTCCTGATCTGTCTTATTCAGATATAACCCCCTGATCTGTCTTATTCAGATGTACCCCCTGATCTGTCTTATTCAGATATACCCCCTGATCTGTCTTATTCAGATATACCCCCTGATCTGTCTTATTCAGATATAACCCCCTGATCTGTCTTATTCAGATATAACCCCCTGACCTGTCTTATTTAGATATACCCCCTGACCTGTCTTATTCAGATATATTAGACGTCAGTATCATTTAGCACATGCAGTAAATTGTGAATGCTTTTATAGAATATTTTATTTTTCCCCCAACTTTTGAAAGGTTCTTCACGCTTTGGAAAACTCATTTGTTTCTTAAATATTTTATCATTGAGGACTTTGCTGAGCACAAAATGTTTTATGCCTCATTTTTGCTCTCTGCTAAAGTTTCAATTAGAACCTGCATTCACAACATCACCCAAGGTGTGGGAAGCTGGTGTTCATCTTCATATTGGCTGACATGTCCTAGATTTACAAAACAGGCTAGTGATGCTGCTCTTAAAAGAACAAATATAGATTGATGTAACATGATGCAAATTGGTCTATTTAGTCTAGGGTTAGTTTAATCCAAGGGTCCTAAAAAGCCAAGTGCACTGAAATCTGGAAATTCAGTTTAAAGTGGCATTCCGTAAACTATACATTATAACAGAATATTACGTACCTGGGCTCCAGTTTGTGATATGCTGCAGTCTAGAGCGGCGAGCTTTTTGTCATACGGACAGTACTGTATGTTGTAAATATGTTGGCAGCAGGAACAAGGAGAGCGAGGCTATTCTTCAACAAATGTGGGGGGATCTGGATCAGGTTTATCCGCTGATCCAGACACGTAATGATCTAATATAGAAATAATGAAACTACCCTCAAAACTGCAAATACAGTTGTGTCTGGAATTGTTCTTTATGTTTACTTTTTACCTCATGGTAACATAGTTTCTGAGGTTGAAAAAAGACAATTTGTCCATCGAGTTCAACCTCAGAACCCATGTTTCCTTAGTGCCAACTGGGGTTTAGTTTTGTAACTGTATTGTATAATTTATCTCATTAACTTTGTTACTAGACTACTAGTACAATAGTTATTAATTAGTACAAATAAAAAAAAATTACATTAGACTGTAGCCTATAGAAGCAAACATTTTATTGCTTGAGGTGACAGCACATTTGTGTTGATTGCACCGTGTTATTACACTAGCTTTATATAGTAAACTTTATTATCTTAAAACATTGTGTCCAACGCAGTATCTAAATTATTTACTAAAATAATGAGCATAAGTGTAGATGGTTGTTTTTTTTGTAATTAAAATGTAACATTTTTATTCTACATTGAGGATTTAAAAAATGTATCTACATCCGCTTCACTCTACAAAACAGTGCCCATGCGTACTTGGATTTAACAGATAAGGCAGTGGTTCCCAAACTTTCTGGAATCATGGAACCCTAAAGTGTCAGCATGTTTCTCACGGCACCCCTAGGATAAAAGTTTTTTTATTGATAAATTTGGAAAAAAATAAGTTACATTAAGTCAATTGTGCCCACCCATCATTCTTAGGTTCAGTTATGTGGTGGAGGTCAGGGTTGTGCTTGTGACATATTTTATGATTGGCAGCCACCAGCATTTTGCCTGTTACTTTGACCATAAACATGTGATGGATCCTGGAGCACCAACCCATAGCACTCCTGCAAGAGCCTTGCGGCATCCCTGGGTGCCTAGAGACACAGTTTGGGAACCACTGTTTGAAGGAATGAAGGCATACTGTACCTGTCAAATAATATGTTCATTTACTTACATCAATAAAAATTCCCTTGGATCTGTTGATGCCGCTTTCCATTTGTATTGTTCTTCCTCATTGGAGCAGTTGCCATTTTTACCCAGTGAACCATATTAAGTAATCTCTAAGGCTGAGAAAAAGTTGGCAGAAGACATGTACTGTATAAATATTTTACGCTTAATAACTAAGGCACCATCTTGTCCTCAAATATGCTAACTTGCCTAGGTTTTTTTATGTCTTGTCCAGGCACCCTGAGGTCCATAATTAAAGACTTGAATTCTGATGAGAACGAGGATGAATCTGATGATGGAGAGGACAATGACTCTGAGAGCGAGAGGACTATACACATGCATGGAGGAAGTCGGGCTCGCAGGTACCTGATACACGCATGCCATTTGTTTTATATGTGGGCACTATCTTGTTATCATAATCCGCTGATAAGAACATATTAAGGTTTCCGTTTTAACTGTACACAAATTTCAGTTCAGGTTGGATTACATTTACATTGACCCGCTGGAAGTAGCATGTTTTAGACTGTAAGTAACCAAGCGCCCAAGCCTTGCGTGTGACACTTGTGTTGTAAGTACCACGTACAACACTCCCATTACTTATTTGTTGCTCTCCGTGGTGCTGCCTGAAAATCTCATGCAGTCAGAATGTCTATGATCACAATGTCAACAGCAGAAATTTACGTTGTCATAATGGTGACATTTCCATTAGGGTTATGGTTAGGGAAAGAATAGATTAACTGACCATTGCCAACAGTTGAACAGTGCTGGTATTGCATAATAAACATGTCGACATTACAAGCATGTTGACGTAATAAATGTCAACAATGTGAACGTCAACAATATATACTGTAACACACCCATTACACCAGACATGTCAAACTTGTGGCCCTCCAACTGTTGTGAAACTACAAGTCCCAGCATGCTTTGCCAGCATACCTTCCACTGATCAGCTGGTAAAGCATGCTAGGACTTGTAGTTTCTCAACAGCTGGATGACCATGAGTTTGACATGCCTGCATTACAGGGTTCTTTAAAGAACATTTAATCATTCATATCATAACTTACAAGCGGTCTTTGAGCTGCAGGAAACACAGGAGTGCACCCTAAGCCTGAGCTATTTTTCTACTGACCTTAAATGTTGCTTGATGCTATTAAACATCTGTCAGAGCATGAAATCTGTTTTTGCAGTCCCAACCCCGGTCCTTCCAGGGTTGCTCCGTGTACACTGTACACAGATGCAGTTAAGTGTTCTGCCAGCTCTTGCAGATGACATCATCTCCAAGCCCCAGAGATCCAGCTCTCCCTATGCTGTAAACAGGACCCGAGTCGAATGACCCAGGTTAGACGTTCTCACGGGTCCTTCCCATGTACAACCCTGCAAGTTACCCGCATTGGATTTCTGCGTTACTGGACCCAAGTTATTTTTCAGGGACCCTTTCACACTAAACTTATTGTCATGTGACACGTTAATGTGAGCCTGCAGTCACAGTTATGCACTAACATTCCAATGTAGGTAAATGAGATCCATTTATCATGAATAGGTAAGAAGGTTGATACATAAGACAGAAAAGTTACATGAAACCTGGAATAAAATCTGTAAAGCGCTCACATGCTGAAGTGCAGGCATATTATGGTCTATATGCTTTGGAATGCTCTTGATGCTTTGGAAACAGTTAGTATGGTAACAAATATTAGATTCCATAGACTAATTATATGATTTAGCTGCAGATATCTGTATTACTGATGTATAAAACGTTGCTTCCATAACACAGCAGTGCCATTAGCCGAATGCTAGAATGTTGTCCTATTTTGTGTCTACCTATAGATTGCTATCTTCTGAGTCTTTAACCACTTGCCTGGTATGGTCACATCAGATGCGACCAAGCCAGCAAGTGCTTTATCTGACCTGGTCTCACAAGATGCGACCAGTGGGATACACACTGTTTGCAGCAGGAGAAGTGTAAACTAACCCACCCAAGCCCCACCAGTGTTCTTGGTGGCTGCCATGGAGGTTAAGCGGAAAGTTGTTTCTGATGGTCACGATGTTCCGATGGAGCCAACTAATGTTAATTTCCCCCCAAAAAATATATATTTTAAAAATTTTTACTAAAAACAATTTGGATAAGATTAAATACATGTTCTTCACCTAGTTCACTTATTAAAAAAACCCAACAATTAAACTCTCCATGACCCAAGCACTCGCGCTTCTTGCACACCAACTTATCTATAAATAATACACGGACAACAATGGCTGCGGTGAAATGGGTCAGCTTTTTTATTGAGAGGGATTAACTATTTAGATTTTAAAACTAACTAATGTATGGTGGCAGGGAAAGCACGGCCTAGTATAAGTCAAAATAAAACAATAAACGTTGATAACTCGGGCTAACTGCCCGACAGGCAAGGACGGACCAACTGCCCCTTTCCTTGCCCGTCTGACTCGCCAAGGCAGACCAACTGCCCAAGCCTTGCGGGGACAACACCACAAACTGATGAGGCCATCTCCCCACATCAGCATTGACTTGAGGCAGCAGTTCAGCCATGCAGAAGGAGAAAGGAGGGCCCACCTGGTCAGGTGATGCCCTCCGGTCCGCCTAATTGACCACGCCCATACTCCTACCTGACCGAACTGCCCCCAGGGGAAATTAACCTATACCTAATTATACCAATACCTAAGCCGTTCTGAAACCGGCCACACCACAACCCACTCAATTACAGCCGACACAAAAACTGCACTAAAACCAACAGAAAAAAGGGGAGGGACGGGTGGGTAACATCCAGCAACGAAGAGAGACTGAGTTACCAGAAGATTCCTTACTTGGCTCCCTAAACTACCTCCCACATCTACCTAAACCAATCACGGACCTATCAACAAATTTTAACCCCTCCCAGCAAAACAGCTAACCCTTCGTGTGCCTGCAAGAGCATGAGTTCACTGGGCCAGGAGGTTTATGACACTCCTCTCATATATGATTGCCCTCCGTGTTCTTTCTAAGTGTTTTTTGTGAAAAAAATTGTCAGTTAAGTGGTAAAAAATACTGCAGCTAGCTGAATGCTGCATGTAGACCTTATGTTTTTGTGCTCAGTGGACCTTTTGCATATTTTGCGTGACCTCTGCGTACAAAGATGAGAAATAACTGAAAGTCAAAGAAAATCCAGAGGTTAAAGTCGCTGTTCCCTAAACTATAGCAATGTGTCAGTCTCTGAAATCACAGCTCAGGTTGCGTAAGAGCCAATACTGTATAGAACTCTTTGCATAGTACTCCACCACCTCCTAATCCTCTCATATGTCGCTTTCATTCTGCAGAATTAGTCTAAGTGATGGAAGCAATAGTGAAAGCAGTTCAGTTTCATCACCATTACGAAATGAGCCTCCAACCTTACTAAAAACGAACAATAATCAGGTAAGTTTGTTGAGCTATCACTGGATCTGTACATTGTAATAACTGAATCAGTCTAGGAATTCTATTCTAATTCGTCACAGTATTTCTTATTCTTGGGTCGTCCACATTAGTGATACTATAAACCATGCGGTTTTTATTCCAGTGTGTTAGGCTACCTAAACTGCCTTTTGTCTTATGTTTTTTTTCCACATCACATCAAGGGCATGATTCGGCTGCAAATCTGTTAACCTTACAATGGGAAAAGAAACACATGATCTGCCCACACACTGTTCTTTACATAAAGCACATAATATACATCGACGACTCAGCTTCTCACTGGGATACAATGCTGCCTACATTTACACACTGCTGCTGTAACAGCAGGATGACTGTGCATGTATATTTAACAGCGCAAATAGCCTTCCCTGACAGAGGAGTACGGTAACCATGTATTACTCCTGGCTGCCAGTGAGGGTCTCCGAATGCGTTAACATTTCTGTATGCCTGGGTTGTTTTGTTAAACTATCATTGGTCTAGTCTCTATGGTCTAAAGCATGTTATCCAGCCTAGTTAGTGCAATTATAAAACATATTTCATCCTCCCCGATCATCTGTAATGACATTAACCTATTAAGTCTCGTGCCTGACTAAAATCTAGTGATTTAATCCACAAACTCATTACAAAAAGGAAAACTGAAGAAATTACATTCATGTGTGATTCAATTTTATGAAAACTAATTAGATGAAAGCAGATGAGTAGATGGGCAAGAATTAAGCCACAAATATTTAAAGCAGATTTTTATTTAATTTGCATGGTTGCCGCAAGTATAGACCGTAATAACATATCCTTTTCCAACTGCCAGAAAAAGACCTATATCTGTTATGTTCTTAAATCTAGTCATTGTTCTGAGATAAAAGCTGCCTGTGAGCTTCTTAAAAGTCCCTTTGAACAGTGTGCGCATATTGTTCTGATACCCCTTTGTTCATGCAGCATTTCACTATTTCTCTTTGGATTATTTAATGTTCTGCCAAGCGATGCCCAACATAAATAACTAGTAAATGAAAAACACATAAAAGTGTACAGTGAATTGTGTTTTTCCATTGCTTTGTTCCATGCAACATGCATTTGGGAATTATACCCAACTACCCCCACTTCCCATAAAGAAAGAAAAGAAACATGCCTACAGAACAGGAGCCCTGGCCCCTGCAGCTGGTAAACATTTTAAAAATAAAAAGTTTATTTTTGACCTAGCTAAAGTGTCCTTGTCACGATAGCCTTTGACTTCATGTCCAAGCATGCCATACTGTATCATGCATGTCATGTCATGTGTACTTCCAATGCAGCTATTTTATTTGGAAATATTATGTACTGAGTATTGGGAGAGCAGTGTGAAGCAGCACATACTGTATCAACTGTCTGCTCTTAACTGCTTGAGACACACTCGACAGAAGTCAGGATGGGTGTCAGACTATGCTGCTCTAACTTACCTCTTCTGGCAGATTTCACCACTTTCTGCTGCTGCTGGTGTTGTAAGCTCTGTGGCTACACACATGGATCCTGGGATTTTGAGGTCCACTTTGTAAAAGGAATAGGTACTTTTCACCTTCTTGAAAGCAGGGTAATGAGTAAACACAGTAGTCTAGACCTAAACTTAAAAGCCCACAATAGGGAATACATACGAAATGCCGGCGGACGAGATGATGGCAATCACATGACTGACCACGACATCCCGACATTGAAGATGCCAACATCGGAGGGGTTATTTCTACCGCTTGCTCATTGTTTTAAGTTCTGCACTGAGCGTCCACTGCGGATCGCACTGACAATCCCCCTTCTTGTTAGTGGATAAAAGACAAGGGGGTGTGCAACATTTTTAAAGCAGGCAGCATGCAGGCCTTGTGTGCTGTCCTGCAGGAACTGCATCATGTAATTAGATGCATCACTGGGTGCACTCTAGCTCCTCTACCTACAACCTCTAATTGGTAGGCTAAGACGGTAGGCTTTTGTGGTCATCAAAAACCTCTATTGATTGACTGTAACTCACCACCTACGTGTCTGTCTCTCCTTTTTTTTTTCCTTTGTATAGTACCTCTCTACCTACCTCAGTCTCTCTCATGGGTGTTGTTGCCTCTGCCGCATCCATGTGTACCTTTGCCATCCCCATGTTTTCCTCAGCCTCCCAGAGATTGCCTCTGCCTCCGTTAGGGATGAGAGGGAGAAGGAGGCAGTAAGAGGTACAGTGGATGAGAAGAGGAAGAAGTGAGGGAGAGGTAGGGAAGCTAATCCTGGGATTTCGAACTATGGGGCAGTTATAAGTGCACCAGCCAATCAGCTCCTAACTGTCAATTTACATATTGGAGCTGATTGGCTGGTGCACTTATCACCGCTTTATCACTTCTCCAGGCTTAATACATCTGCCCCTATGTGTTTTCCCGTCCGCAGCTCTGCTTTTGCATGAAAATGGGGCTGTTTTCGAGGATCTGGTTTTGCCTACCTGAGGCAGGTGAAACGAAATCCCAGATAAGCTGTCGTCCTTGCCAACAATTACCTGCAGTAATTTATCGTAAGTAATTGCAATTTGGGCCCTTTTCATCCGATTCTGACTTATCGACCCTGAGAAATCGGATGAAAAGTGTCAAATCGCATGTGTTTTACTGCTGATTCCGATCCGATGCGCAGTCCCGTGTGCATCGAATCGAAACCGGAGATCGCAAGGGCTGCAATATAGATTTATCGGATTTGGCAGCCTTGGCTGGGATTGCATACGATACATCGTATATGCAGAAGGACTGTATATGATATATCGTATGCGATCCTGCTGCCTGGGAAGCTGCAGGGCAGATCAAGGAAGATCGTATGCAACTTCTCTCCACAGAGACGTCGCAGTAGTGTATGGGGGACCTTAAGAGTGGCTCTGATTACACAGCCTCATGACACTGTTTATAGTAACCCAAAGCCGTTGTAATGTGTGGTGTTCAGGATAATCCTGGAAAGACAAGGAATTATTTTTGTTGTCTTCTCATAAATTGAAATCCATTTTTTATGTGTGGTTGGGGGGGGGGGGGATTTAAGTCTGTGCCTGGAATATGGTTTCTGATACAGTTTAACTAACTGCTTAATTTCTAATTTGTTACAAAATATTCATGTGAACTTTACTTAAATTACTTGAAATTAATTTGTCAAATTTGAAACGAGTGAAGTCACACGTGGAAACTGTTTCTCATGATCATATTTTTACTGCTGCCATTAAAAGTGACAATAGGGAAAAAATATATTTACCAGTATAAGGTTAGTAAGGCAAGTCATTTGTCGTGTATATAGTAATGGGGGGAAATGATTTGTGATTTCCATTCCTTTAAGTTGTTCTGTTTGCTATAGTATGGCTAGATACCCTACCTTCAAGCCTTTCTTCATATGCAGTTTATCTTATTGTGTCTGGACGGATGAAGGTTTCTTCCCAATACTCATGTGCTTACATGCTTTTCTGTATGCTTATCAATGTGTGCTAACCATTTACACATGTCAGACACTGGTGATACTCTTGCTCCAGTTGTTATATTTCACATTTCCTGCATTAAAAGGAGAGGCTGATACTCTTTCAAGTAGTGTTTTCTTTTTTTCTTGGAGTTCAAACCAATTAGATTTTCTGTCTTCTGTCCTGGTGGTGTTTCAACTATTGTCAGCTGGACAGCCTGTAAATCATCAATATACAAAGCTGACACTACAGCTGTGGCTTTGTTTCATCCCTGTCATGTAGGTCTTAATCCAGCGGCAAAAAGTGCTAGCCAGCAATATGTTTTCTTTTATATAAAGATTCCAGAGGAGCTCTCAGTTAATAATGAAAGTTTGGCACTACTGTTGATTGATGCATACCTTATTCAGTTACAATGAGCACCTACTTATATAAATGTTACATGTTCATACATACCGGGTGTACGTTTTATTGCTATAACAAAGTATGGAACTAGCCAGAATGTAAAAAGTTTTAAATGCATAGTCTTCTCCATGGCAAACTTAGACGTCAATAAAAAACAAGCTTTGCAACCTGTAACCATCACAAATGGGAGAAGTGGCCTGCCCAAATATGAGTAATAGCTGCTCCCTCCAGATCTGTTGGCCTGATTTGTCAAAATGTCACTTCTTGCTTACAATACCGCTGTAAACTCCAGCGAGCCTGGCAGAAACCATAAAGTGCAAGACCAGAGGTCAAGAGCTTTTATCTGTCCCACCAGAGGCCAGACTGGAAATTTACAACATAGGGTTATGGATTTTTTTTTTTTTTTTATCTAGTTGTATTGCCTCTCTTTTACATTTGACACATTGATTCACACATCTCACAGGGACTATAGATGTTTACTAATGTGGTATCATTTGCTGTAACCTCTCTTCACACATGCTTAACTAATGAGCGCAATTGTTTTTTTTTTTTTTTAAACAGCCTGTGTTTAAATGGAAAAATAAGATCTTTTTGTGTACTAAAAGTTATTGTTTTTATTGTTTTGTGGTTCTCAGATCCTAGAAGTAAAGAGCCCAATTAAACAGAGCAAGTCTGAAAAACAAATAAAAAATGGAGACTGCGATAAGGTAAATATAGATATTCGACCAGCCGAAACTTAACAGCTGCAGCATTCTCTGGGATGAGCTTTCCAACTAATAGGCTAACAGTGCTTTTGAATGATTTGTCTAGCCACAGTTTGTTTATTGAACGCTGTGTTCTTATTTATTGCTTTCAATGTGTTAAAAGTGTGCTTTCTGTATGTCCATTGAAGTGTTTGTTTTTCCCTGCACTGGAAGCCCTTCATCTACTTTTCCCCTGTTGCATTTGGGTCTAAAGACTTTTATCTTTGTTTCTTCAAATTAAACTCAGTGGAAAAGATCTTAGCTATCCCTTAAAAAACAAAAAAACAAAAACAAATACAGTAACTTTAAACTATGTATGACTCAAAACTCAGATGAGCAACCAATAAATACACACATTTAGGGGGGTATTCGATTGTCTGAAAAGTCAGTTGGGTGTTTGTTTTTTCCTATCTAATACACAGGAAAAAACAGACACCCAACCGACTTTTCAAACAATTGAATATCTCCATAGGCGTGCACAGCACATTTTATTAGGGGGTGCACCGTCGGATGGGTGTGTCTAGCACCGCCTTTTGGGGCGTGTCTAGCACCATCTATTGACGGTCAACGCAATATAAAATATCCACCCTTGTAGCAATCCTAATAAAGCAAATACATTGTCAGATGTTGTGGTGTGCACCAAACAAACACCCCTGATGGCACTCACTGCAATTATACTACTCCTCCTCAGCCTGGTCTGGCTCCCCCTCTCTTTCCCCTGCAAGCTGCAGCAGCTTACTTACAAGTCAGTCACTCACTGACACTGAGAGTCGCAGACTAGTACTGCTGCTGCTGGAGAAACGAGAGACGTGTCAATGTTGCTGACGACCGCCTGCCAGTATTGAATTTGTCTTCCTAAGAGGAACGCTGGCTGCATGCTGATCCTCATCAGTGGCTGGCGTTGGCATAGCATAGAAGGCGAGAGGTGGGCGTGTGGCGGGTGTGACGGGTGGGCGTGCGAGCAGCATGACGTAATCATCACATCACGCTGTTTTTGTACATGGAGGTGGAGTCGGGAGTTTGAAAGCCGGTGGCAGTGGCACCCTTGATTAACCCAGGCGTCCGGTCAGTAATACAGTCCTGACAGGGTGCAGCGCAGAGGGGACAGTAATCAGCCTGCTCACTGCATCAGGCATGTGAGATCGGGTGCCAGACATTAGGGGGTGCCTGTGTGCATCAGGCATGTGAGATCGGGTGCCAGACATTAGGGGGTGCCTGTGCGCACGCCTATGAATATCCCCCATAGTATTGCTGCAAATGTTAGCATTTCAGAATAAATGTTTGGGCATATTTCATGGGTTGATTTCATTTTATAAGTGTAGCTAATTATGAAATTTCAGTTTTAAATGTGTTTCTGTTTTTCAACAAAATATATATCCAAAAAGATAACTGCTCAGCTATGGTACAAAGGAAATAAGTAAAAATAATCACAGTTAGGGAGTTCTACTTTGTATCTGTACAAATCACCAATATAATATTATATATACTAATTATAAAAGCATATCAGTTATGTTCTGTCACTGCTATAGAAAGAAAACATAAACCACACTGTTTTACACCAAGTTCTGTTAAATTGCTTTGCAAATATATGAAATATAGATATACATAATGTCAGCAACTCTCCTGCATACCCCTACTGCAGTGGTTCCCAAACGTTTTTGAATCACGGCACCCTACAGTGTCAGAATTTTCTTCATGGTACCCCTAGGCCAAAAAAGTGCCTTAATGAAAAATGTATAAAAAATTAAGTAAATTGTGTTTTTCTAAGGTTCAATTATGTGGTGAGGGACAAGATTTGCTTCTGTTTGTCCACGTATTTTATGACTGGTGGCCACAAGCACTGAATTTGCCTATTGCACTGACTATGAATTATTTGAATAGGTCCTGGACCAACAACCCAAGGCACCCCTGCAAGTGTTCTAGGGCAGCCCAGGGTGCCAAGACACACAGTTGGGGAACCACTGCCCTACTGTTTTGTATATGACCTTTCTTTATAGCATTTACATATGTGTATATTTTCCTTTCCAGGCATACCTAGATGAATTAGTCGAGCTTCACAGACGATTAATGACTCTAAGAGAAAGACATGTACTTCAGCAGGTAAACACATGATATATATGGTAAAGTAGACAAGTACACAACTATTAAAATTTAAACTATTAAATAAAAAGAAACTTAAGCTAATTGTTTTTATTAGTTAAGAGTTAAAATCCATTTTTTTAAATAAATTATATGTAAAAACATGGGAGACTCTGTTACCAACATAGAACATTAGGGTCAAATCCTTGGGAGACTCATCATTAAATGGGCTATTAGGGAAATACCTACTCATCATTGAACATGCATAGTTATTTATAAAATTAGTATTTTAGGTGCACCTGAAACTACACAACAGAGTGTAGGCGTTTTCTGAATAAATACCCCATTTACCTAAAATCTACACCATGCCATACTTTAGCATTGCAACTACAAAGGGGAGAGGTAGGGCACAACTGAGTTGCCAATAGTATTGCAGCGCTAGTTACATATGTACAAACAAACATACGGGTATATGCAATTGCGGAATTCGACCGTTTTTGGATTCAACACAATTCGACAGTCGAAACCCTCCCGCCGGGACCCGAATTCGACATATTCAATAAGTAACGGATTAGACAGTCCCGCTGTTGAAAAACGGACCAATTGACGAATAGTGGGCGGCCTGGATTTGACTTAATGGATGGCACAAAAGTGTTCAAAAAATCCTGAAAAAAATTGCGTGGGGTCCCCCCTCCTAAGCATAACCAGCCTCGGGCTCTTTGAGCCGGTCCTGGTTGTAAAAATACGGGGGGGGGGAAATGACAGGGGTTCCCTCATTTTTTAACAACCAGCACTGGGCTCTGTGTCCGGTCCTGGTGCCAAAAATACGGGGGACAAAAGCACCAGCACCGGGCTCCACTAGCCAGAGAGATAATACCACAGCCGGGGGACGCATTTATATTGGTCCCTGCGGCCGTGGCATTAAATCCCCAACTAGTCACCCCTGGCCGGGGTACCCTGGAAGAGTGGGGACCCCTTAAATCAAGGGGTCCCCCCCCCTCCAGCCACCCAAGGCCAGGGATGAAGCCCGAGGCTGTCCCCCCACCATCCAAGGGCGGCAGATGGGGGGCTGATAGCCGGAGTGTAAAATGAAATATTGTTTTTTGTAGAAGAACTACAAGTCCCAGCAAGCCTCCCCCGCAAGCTGATACTTGGAGAACCACAAGTACCAGCATGCGGGGGGGAAACGGCCCGCTGGTACCTGTAGTTCTACTACAAAAAAATACCCAAATAAAAACAATAAACACACACACACCGTGACAGTATAACTTTATTACATACATGCACACCAACATACATACATACTTACCTATGTTAACACGAAGAGTCGGTCCCCTTCTCCACGTAGAATCCACGGGGTACCTGTAAATAAAATTATATTCACAACAATCCAGTGTAGATCTGTCCTCTTCTTTGTTTGTAATCCACGTACTTGGCAAAATAAAAAAACGCAA
This sequence comes from Pseudophryne corroboree, assembly GCF_028390025.1. Lineage (NCBI taxonomy): Eukaryota > Metazoa > Chordata > Amphibia > Anura > Myobatrachidae > Pseudophryne > Pseudophryne corroboree. The sequence continues at coordinate 562,791,989 of NC_086444.1, forward strand.
AGCACAATCCACGCACTGAAAGGGGTCCCATGTTTACACATGGGACCCCTTTCCCCGACTGGCGGGACCCCCCGTGACTGCTGTCAAAGAGGGTCCCTTCAGCCAATCAGGGAGCGCCACGTCATGGCACTCTCCTGATTGGCTGTGCGCGTCTGAACATCAGTCAGGCGGCGCACTCAAGATACAATGTAGCGCATTGGCGCTCCATTGTATCCATTGGTGGGAACTTTGCGGTCAGCGGTAGACCACAAGAGTGACCCCACATAACCTCGCGGTCTACCGCTGACCACAAAGTTCCCACCATTGGATACAGTGGAGCGCCTATGTGCTACATTGTATCTTGAGTGCGCCGCCTGAGTGACAGCTCAGGCACGCACAGCCAATCAGGAGAGTGCCATGACGTGGCGCTCCCTGATTGGCTGAAGGGATCCTCTTTGACAGCAGTCACGGGGGGTCCCGCCAGTCGGGGAAAGGGGTCCCGTGTGTAAACATGGGACCCCTTTCAGTGCGTGGATCGTGTTTTGCGTTTTTTTATTTTGCCAAGTACGTGGATTACAAACAAAGAAGACGACCGCTCTACACTGGATTGTTGCAAGTATAATTTTATTTACAGGTACCCCGTGGATTCTACGTGGAGAAGGGGACCGACTCTTCGTGTCAACATGGGTAAGTATGTATGTATGTTGGTGTGCATGTATGTAATAAAGTTATACTGTCACGGTGTGTGTGTATTGTTTTTATTTGGGTATTTTTTTTGTAGTAGAACTACAGGTACCAGCGGGCCCGTCCCCCCCCCCCCCCCCCCGAATGCTGGTACTTGTGGTTCTCCAAGTACCAGCTTGCGGGGGAGGCTTGCTGGGACTTGTAGTTCTTCTACAAAAACCAATATTCTTTAATTTTACACACTGGCTATCAGCCCCCCATCTGCCGCCCTTGGATGGGGGGGACAGCCTCGGGCTTCACCCCTGGCCCTTGGGTGGCTGGAGGGGGGGGGGGGGCTTGATTTAAGGGGTCCCCACTCCTCCAGGGTATCCCGGCCAGGGGTGACTAGTTGGGGATTTAATACCACGGCCGCAGGGACCAATATAAATGCGTCCCCTGGCTGTGGCATTATCTCTCTGATTAGTGGAGCCCGGTGCTGGTGTGAAAAATACGGGGGACCCCTACGTGTTTTGTCCCCCGTATTTTTGGCACCAGGACCGGACACAGAGCCCGGTGCTTGTTGTTAAAATACGGGGGAACCCCTGTCATTTCCCCCCCGTATTTTTACAACCAGGATCGGCTCAAAGAGCCCGAGGCTGGTTATGCTTAGGAGGGGGGACCCCACGCAATTTTTTTCAGGATTTTTACCCATTTCACACCCCTTCCAACTGAAAAACATCCACTGATCTCTCCATATTATTGTAGTTAGTAAAAAAATATATATATTATTTTAAAAAAAACGATTAAATAATACTTGTGGCTCCTAAATAGACAAACCAAGTAGATAATGCCTTCAAATATAAATAGATATGCTATTAGCAATAAAAAAAGCACCAAAAAATACATGTTTTTAAACATTTTAATTAGATCACGACAGAAAAATGAGGCGGAATGAAATTGACGAAATGACTGTCGAAAAGCACTGTTGTCGAATCGACGTTCTTCAATTGAATATACTTTTGTCGAAAAGCCGCATTTTAACATTGCAGACATGTCGAATTTAAAAAATGTCGAATTGCCAAAAGTCGAAAATGAAACGGCAGGTTTTTTTGTCAAAGTACTGTATTGCATTGTCGAATCAAATTCGACAGTTTTTTTGTGTCGAAAATGACCAGTTTTTCGACATTTTCGGCAATTCGACAGCAATTGCATATACCCCATAGGCTGTATGAAATGTTAGCCTAGAGCTGGCTGCAGACTGGTGTCTGTTTCTTCTAGAGGTTAGTCCTAATTCTGACCATGAAGCGGATAGTTGTCTATTTGCAGTTCACATATGTAAACACAGGAGTGCCACAGATGATGGCCAGAAGGGGAGGCGGGGGGGGGGGGGGGGGGGGGGGAATGATCTCTCTTGCCAGCTCTGTTCTGATAGTCTTGCAGTAGTGATATTTAGATTTCATTCACTTCAAATATTTATTCACACAGCTTAAGTTAAAATAAAATTTTTCCCTTTGTAGGTAGTGTTACAAAAATTAAAGATTCATTACTACAGTATATTTTGGTATTGTGAAAATCTTCTAATATGTTACAGCTAGGTTACTTATGGGAAAATACCTAAAATGCACCCATTATGGAGCAAATCTTTACTGTCCTATTGAAAGTGGAAATATACTTTAAAAGATAGATATCTCTCTCTCTCTCTCTCTATATATATATATATCTATCTATCTATCTATCTATCTATATATATATATATATATACACACACACACACACACACACACACACACACATAAATGCTTACATCTATGAACTAGCTGTTCTACCCGTTCTTCACACGGTTGTTTCTGACTGCAAGCCATGCAGTGGTAATAACGTCATTATGTCAACCTCATTTTCATCCCCTTATGGGAGATTTATTAATATTCTAATTACGTAATTTTCATATTTCCCACCTGAAGAATACCTTTTAAATTTCAGCTTCCTAACATATCGGGAAGTAAGAGAATTAGTGATGAGGCAGTCAGTCAGTGAGTGAGCGAGGGCTTTCGCATTTATATATATATATATATATATATATATATATATATATATATATATATATATAGATTGCAATATTAGCAGCTGTGCATGCATAAAGGTTTCAAAGGTTGATAGAGGTATGTCTACGTGTTTAAAGGGATCTAAGTACATATTTTTGGCTTTTATCTTGATGTATACAGAAACATTTTCTCATCGTCTATTTACCAGCTTTGAAGAAGTAAACCTTTTGGGGTTAAAATAAAAAAGAAAATTGAGAAGGCAACTACACATTTCTGTAAAATCTCCTCAGATAATGCATGTACTAGCTACAGTTATTTTATTATAGCTACAGGTGTTTCTTGTGAATTTAAAGAAAAATATAAATCTTCAGAGTAGCACTTAGTTCACCTAAGTTCTTTGATGGATAAGCTATACAAATACGTAATGTACAAAAATCCCACAAAGAAGAAAATACATGGAATAACCTCACCAGGTGCAGAAATAAAAGCCTCTAGGGATGTAAGTAAAGATTGCTTGTTGACAGGAGGAGAGAAAATCCCGTCCATTGGCCTGTAGACACAAGTTTATATGGTTTCAAGATTACATTCATTCAGTACCAGAGTAAATGAACAGCACATGCACATTTAATGCTTTATATCATGATAAAACATTTATTTAAACATAGTGACAGACTTGTGTTTTTTTATTTGTATTTTAATGCTCCTTAAAGCAAAAGCAATTTTCTTTTACCTAAGAGAATGATTTCTCAGCTGAAATAATCAAAATCGTTTCCATAGCACTCCTAGCCATCTACAATTTAAAACAAAAATATTATAATAACTTCATGTAGCCTTCACATAAATATATAATGGAGAATTAATAGCTGTACTCAAATGCCCAAGTGAATATATATATATTTTGCATCTGTGTTTAAATCTTTCCAAAGTCTCAGAACCACATGTCAAAACATTTGAGAAACAGTGAATTTTCAGCAATTTAAAGAGAGTACTATAGGTAGTCATTGTAAGCTTAAATGCTCCTAAAAATAATTGGTACTTGGATTGCATATAGCTTTGAAAGAGTTAGTGACATTCACAGAAAATGCAAAAAATATGTAATTTATTAAATAAATAACAAATTCTTAGCTTAAATCGTTTTGCTTGCCTTCAAGATTGACCACAAGCATTTGAGGCTACCCAGGCTTTCACTGCAATAATATCTTATAAGGTCTCTTGAGGGGTCCCTGACATTTTTCATTTATTGACCTTTTGGGACACCACCAGCAATGTGAGACTCTCACAGCAAACAGCTCTCCAAGACAGCCCTTAGCAGAGAATATTATCCTGAAGTAGTCCATGGAGGCTGCAGATACATAAACATAATGCTTATTTAGGCCACAGCATCTACCCAGCAAGAAAGCTTTGAGCAATACGAACAACATGCCCATAAAGAACTAATAGTAGGGAGCATCCTTATTACATGATTCCAACATTCGTTGCTTTCCATTTTATGGCCATAGAAGACACAACAAGGCCTGCACCCTTCTGACATGAAAACACCAATGATCTTATCTAGACCTTCAGAAAAGAAAAGATGTCTACTTACAAGAAGACCTACACATAAGCAGCTACAGCCATCCAAACATTTGCGCGTCAACAATATGCGCTGCACAACAAACCAAGGAGGTCCTATCCAGAGTTTCCCTATGACAGGACCAGCTATGAAACATTACCAAGGAAAACTAAAGCATCAAACATTGTCGGGATTACCCTTTTTCTACTGTGAAGAAGCTAGAACAAAATAATTGTATAGCGCAGGCCCAAATTCACTCCTGATTAATAACTATATGCAAAGTTCTACACATCTTCTGGAATGGTCTGAGAGCAATTTATAGTATGTAATCAATTTGCACTCATTTTCCACAGAAGTAATAGCGGTAAATAATTTCCACAGTAACACTACTTGAGTAGGACTGCAAATATCGGAAAGAAACAAAAGCATTGCAGGAAGATACAGGACACTACCATAAAAATAAAATCATGCTTTATTACACTCCCACTATCAAAGAGCCAAAAAGAGGCTTCTGAAGTTTATCCTCTTGTCCATTAGAGAGGAGACCGAGTTCAGGAACAAAAATGCTGAGAATCCCCCTCCCAACCTTTCCACTTCTCTTTTACAAGATATACTGTACAATTTCAAGTAAACGCTTAGGTAAGGGTTTGAAAAAGGGTACTATAACCATAGTGCTGACAGTGGAAACAGATTAGGAATGCTGCTATTAAGCAGAACTGAAGTTTATTTTTTGTAGTTGTAGTTCCACAATTAAAACAAATCTGTAAGGACATTGAATCAACATAGAAGAAGACATTTTAGGCTTAAAGTGCATCACTACGCTGGTTACTGAAGCATATCGCATAGCTCTTCCCAACATAGCCTTTTCCACTCTCTGTATGGGACATTCATCCTTTAAATTGCTTAACTCCTTTCACGGCTCATTCCTTCAAGGCAAAACCCATTACTCCACCTGGATATCTGTCCACAAGACTTCCATCACTGGATTATACGGAAACGAAATATTCTTCTGCAGTGTTGCAGCCAGAGAAACATTTCCAACATTCAAGATCTCCAAATTTGGGTTACCTTCCATATCCCCAAATTTTACCAGTACCTACAAATTAGGCAATTCTATTAATCCCTCCCCTCCTGTCCCCAAGTAGACTCTTGACCACCATTAAATCACTGTGTTACTAAAAATGCTTCTCCACTGACACTGACTTTACAGTCCAGGATACATAAACGCTCTTGGGAAACTAGTCAGTGGAAACGTTTGTAGAATTATGAGCCAGGAATTGAGAAAAGCTCACTATGCATTAGAATAATGTGTTTGTACATATAATGTTGGATGATTCCTCACCTACATCTTCTACAGTTTGCCTATGTACATATTTTTTTTTCTCCACAATTTTAAAATAAGTACAATTCTGAGATGTTTCATATAAAAGCAGGATGTTCAGTCTGTGATCATACCGGGGGTATATAGTAGTGTGCACATGGTTTTCTATGTTTTGTATACACTTTCTTTGATGTAACTCTCGCTGTCCTACTGACATGTAGTTGTCAGTAAATTTTCTGTCTACAAAATGGCAGAATTTGTTTCTACTAAAGAGATACATATTTTGCTGGTTCCTAATCTTGCATTATGGCTAAGGGAATGCAGTCAGAATCCTGACCGGCCAAATCCCGACGAGTTTTGAAGGGAAGTACTGGGATTGGGGTTAGGATTAGGCTGTTGGGGAAGGAAGGGTTATGGTTAGGCTGAGGGAGGAGTGGGTTAGCATTAAAATGCTTACTATGATCCGTCGGGATTTTGACTGGATGCTGACTCCCGGGATTTCATACGCAACCCTGACTAAGCCGTGCTAAAAATGTAAAACATATTTTCATTTTGGTGTGTGCTATTACCAGATGTCCAGGTCTTCCATGAAATATGAGTTAAGGTTACCAATGGAATTTCATGACATGTAAAGTGTATTTTCATATTATTATTTTTTTAAATAACCCAGAATTTGCAGTTGTGAGCCAAGCACTTTGCAAATTACCTCTGCTTTCCTACTTGCCATTTTGTTTAGCGATTCATAGATAATCACATGACTGGGCCTAGAAGGAATTTGGTAGCACTCTTTGAAGTACAGTAAAGCTAAAGAAAACTTTATGACAAACTTAGGCTGTTGCAGACTTTTCCCATTGGAGTTATCCATGAAATGTCAAAAAGACTTTCAAAGAATTCAATGTAATATTTTTAAAAAAAAAATTTTTTTGTGAGGTATGGGAAACTCTTTTCTAATGTCTCTGAAGTGGATGTTTTTACTGTAGATTCTTTAAGCATCGCTAATAAAGTGCTCTCAGTTTTTATTGCACCATTCTTACAGCTACACTTTGGTTCTGCTATCAAAATCTTATGATAATGGCGCTTTGGTGAGATTCTCAGAAAGTGACCACTTTCACTGTCTGCATTTAAAAAAAAAATGTTTTTCTTTATTGAAGCAAGAATATACAATGTATCAAAAACAAGTGTGACACATATGACAGTAATAATATAAAAACTTTAAAGTACAAAATGCGTCAATGTCACATATAGACATGGTATGGACAATATCCACGTATTAGTAAATATATAACATAACTAGACTTGGAGCTACATACTGTATCACAGCCACCCACAGTGGGAGTAATATCAATGGTAATTAGAGGGTCTTGGGAGTATGTTTCATACCACAATGTTGTGTCTGGATTTTCAAGGAAACCATAAACTGTAAAGAATAAAGGAACAAAATAATTCTTCATAGTAAAGTTGTAAGACACAAAATAGCTATGGGATACTGTACATTGCCCAGATTAATTACCTCTTTGACTACTTATAGCTGCACATACAATTTCTTCTGAGAAAGACAACATTTTTGTAAACTTATTTAGAGAAATTTCTATGATAATGCAGAAAGAAATTCCACAGTGTAACCACCACTGATACGAACCCTTCCTAAGGTAATACAGTATCTATATAAACACATAATATACAATATATACAATATATATGTCATTATCTCAGTAGGGGACCCAAAAATGTGGGATTTTGGATAAGGGATACTCAACCTGTAGTACTCAACCTGTAGTGGCCTATTTTATTTTCTGTGTGCCTCAAACTAATAGCACATTGGTACTGTCTGTCCTTGGTATAACAAGTTTTAGTATAAAGATACAGTGATTGCCTCTGTATCAAAAGCTCATTAATTGAAATTAATATCAAGGATGTTGCCAGAAGTTTGGATCAAGATACTGTACCCACTGCAGCATGATCATTTATTTTGCTGAAAGCAAACTTCTCTGTAGATTTTGTTAAAAGCAACCTGTGTTTTTCATGCTGTGTTGATGGTGTGGAGGAGAGGCAAACCCATTTGTGGTTATCTAAGTCCACAGAATTTTCTTTTGCAGAGCCAAGCAAACTAATGTAATCTAGGTCTGTCTGTCTGAATTGTAAACGTCAACCTTACCAGACAGTCATAATTAACATTTTCAGTGGCAAAAATTAGATATCTGTTGGATAGAGAAGAAGGGCAGGGCCAGTGCAAGGTGCACTAGGAAAAGTCACTCCCACCTGTTGTTCCTCCACCCACAGTTGTCACACATGCTAGACTTTAGTAAAATAAAACAATTACTTCCTCTCAAGAAGCCCGTGGGTCTAGAACTCTAGATACACAAGAAAACAAATCATAATCAAATAATCCTGAAAGTGCAACCAACGGCCAAGTGCATCAATACTGTATATTTGAAAGCAGCTCTTTTGTATATTTATTTTTACTCGAGTAATTATTTTATTAGTTTATTTGCGATATACATATAGAGTGAGAGAGCAACATTCACTTAAAAAAAAAAAAAAGCCAGCACTCGCGTTTAGCAGCTTTATTCAAGATCACATAGATTCCATGTTAGTAAAACAATCCATCAGTGGCAGTAGCCTGCCCAACAGCCATCATATTAATCAAAGGCTAATTAGTTTTCCTGAGGGGCTAGCCTGGAATCTATGTGATCACCAGTAAAGCTGATAAACATGAGTGCTGGTTTCTTATGTGCTATTTTTTTTTTTAAAGGCAGTGTTGCTGTATGCATTATATGAACCGGGCACCACTATCTATTTTCTCTCTGAGTGCCATCTCGTTCCTTGTACACATACACATTATATATATATATACAGTATATATGCAACAGGAGAAACGACACTCGGAGGCTCGTAAAAATGTAAAAACTGTATTCCACAGACACAGGGCAAACGCATTCGGGGCAACAGCCCCTTCCTCTTCATCAGGACCACATAAAAGTGCAGCAAACGTTTGCTGCACTTGTATGTGGTCCTGACGAAGTGGTTGTTCCCTCGGGGATGTTTGACCTGTATCTGTGGAATACAGTTTGTTTCTCAAATTTTTACTAGTCTCTGAGTGCTGTTTCTCTTGTTGGATATATGCTTAAATTATGAACTGAGCACCAGAGCATGTTGCTGAATTATGTGGAGTACCGGCAGATGTTGGAGCATATTATATATATATATATATATATATATATATAATGTGGCCCAGTGTGTGGATCACCATGCAGCAGTGAAGCACCGTCAGACGCGGTGAAGTCCGGTTTAATTTTATGCATGTGTTATACTTACGGTGGTTAATAACGCCACTTGCGGTACGTTTTCTAACTTATGTGTGTGTCGAATCTTTTAAATTACATTTTAAATACAGTTATGCACTATTTTTGTGTAACTGATTGTAGGAGAAATTTTTGAAGGTGCTTGCTAATTTTTGATAGCTGCTTATTAGTGGGGTCATTGTATGCTGCTGTATACAAGACCAAAGTTTTTGAAATTTTTTTTTACATTTGGAGGATGAGTATCTCTAGATGTATTATGCCTCAGACCTATTATTAATTAATTATTAGGATAGTTTTTGTTATGTAGTGTTTTGTTATGTGTTGTTTTTAATACTATTTGTTTATGTGGGCTGCCTGGTTTACCCTTATATGCTAACCAAAGGACATAAACTGTAGTGATGTGGGTTAATAATGTTCCATCTCATATGTTTACCCATAAGCAAGGATGGGATTCATAGTAGCACGCCGTGTGAGCGCTTCCTGATGCACTTCCGGCCGGTGGAACGCACTCACGGTTGATTTCCAGGTATTTGGAACGTATACCGGAAGTCAAGCTGCGTTGTAAGTAAATGTTTTCTTTCTTTTGGTCTGAGTATTGCCAGATACATGGCGCTTTTTGCTGATCTAGTGTTGTGAGTTAAAAAGGGTCACCCCTCTGTACCTGGAGGAGGGTAGTGATGTGTTTAGTAGGCCGGTGATTGATTCACCTGTAAATTGGGTGGAGCTAATTAGGTGATCTGGGAAGGTATATATGGAGAACCAGTGCAGCTCTCAGTATGTCTCTGTCTACCTGTTTGGACATGCTGTCTTGAAGAAGGTTACGTTCTGATAACCGAAACGTCGACTGACCATGTTATGATGCAGGTGTTGTGAGTAATAAAGGTTTCTATGGAACTGTTTGCATAAGATAAAGTCCCTGGTGAGTGCATCCTTATTGTGGATCTTTAGCAATCTATCTATCTATCTATCTAGATATATATATCTCCTCTGTTGTAGGGCAGCACTCACAGTGCTTCATAAAAAACACAATAAATCCAACAGGAGCCCCCTCCTAGATTAACGTTTCAGACTTAATGACTTTCGTTAGGATTATAAAAATATAAACAAATGTTTTACCTTTATAACACCATCACCTGAGTGACCTGACTGGCTTCTCTGCATGCTGCTGGTCTGGGTCCAAAGACATCAGTGATGTGCGCACTCAGACTTCAGTGCGGTAACCTAGCAGCAAGTGACAATCATCACCCAAAAATGCAAAGTAGCAATATATAGTAATGGAGAAGCTGGCAATAATACATATGATACAGAGTTGAATCATAAAATGCATAGTGTAACACTGAATCCGCTGACAAACCAGGGGTCATAGGGGGTTATTCAGAGTTGTTAGCAATTGGGCAAAAACCATGTGCGCTGCAGGTGGGACAGATGCAACGTGCAGAGAGAGTTAGATTTGGGTGGGCTATATTGTTTCTGTGCAGGGTAAATACTGGCTGCTTTATTTTTACACTGCAATTAAAATTTCAGTTTGAACAAACCCCACCCAAATCTAAATCTCTCTGCACATATTACATCTGACCCACCTGCAGTGCACATGGTTTTGCCAAACTGCTAACAAATTTGCTGCTGCGATCAACTCTGAATTACCCTCAAAGTGCATAATAAAATACTAAATCTGCTGGAGAACAAGGGGACAGAGTGTAAGTACAGTAGCATAACTGCCAGAGGCAATTGATGATACACCTGCCTTCAGGTGTCTCCATGAAAGTCAGTACAATAAATGCACACAATTCAACACATTATATTGAATGGCATATGGACCAAGCAATTAAAAAAAAATCCAGAAGAAAAAAACAACTGCAAAATAGACAAAAAACAAGACCATGTAGGGTAAAGATTGCCATAATCATCTAAATGCAGAAAGAACAGTACACAAACAATCCTGAAGAAATGACAAAAAGCAAATCAGGCTGAAGTTCTCGAGACCACCAGGAGAGATAGTATTGAGGCGGTCTATCCACCTTGCCTCACATTTTAAGAGTTCTCTGGCCCTATCACCAGTCTCCCCCTCCCCTCTCAGTCTATTAGCGACCTTGTCGATGACTTTGTAATGAAGAGTAGCCAAGCTATGTTTGATTTGAAATGCTCATATTAATGTTTTCCTTTTATTGGCCAGTCTCAGGTATGGCTTTATTTTGCCACTCTGCCTAGAAGGCCAGCATCCCGGAGTCGCCTCTTCACTGTAGACGTTGACACTGGCATTTTGCAGTTACCGTTTAATGAAGCTGCCAGTTGAGGACCATGTCGACCTAGAAACCATGTCGACTTACCTACTTAACGACCTAAGTGTGGTCGAGCTAGAGACCGGATACCATAAAGGAGACCGCACAGGAACCTGGATCAAGTATATGACAAAAGGAACTGGTACAGGTCAATACCTGATGGATAGGAATCCGTTTACCAGTATGTGTGGGAGAAGAAATTTACCATTCTCAAAATACCCACAAATGGTACACTTAGTACATTTGTAGCATCCAGACTTTCTGGATAGGGCATTTTTTGGATTAATGGATAGAAAGCCAATAATGTCGTTATGGACCAATCAGTCCTTTAATTTTCTCTTCCTTAAGAAACTGGGCATGAGAGTCATGTTTTTAAAAACATTAAGGTCAGCATCAGAGGACTCAATGGGCCAAAGTTCCTTTGCCATCTGCACAATGGCAGAACTGGCTGTGGTGTACCGCTGTACAAACAAAATTTTCTTGGAAGAACTTTCTCTATTAGATTTGGAAGTTCGCAGAGCTTCTGTCCTCTGTAAGTACTTTGGCTTGGGCTCTGATGAATTTCAGATGGTGAAAGCCCCTGGCTCTGAAATGTTCGACCATCAAGTCAATTTCATGAGCAGAGTTTTCCAAATTGTCAGAGAGCCTGTGTACCTGTAGAAATAGTGAATACAGAAGCCCTCTTTTGGTGGAGGGATGTTGACTGGTATAATGTAGGATGGTGTTTCTCTCAGGATTTCTTGGACAGACTGGTATGTAGTTCACCATTTATTAGAGAAACCAGTACATTCAGATAATGGAAATGATAATTGCCTTCTCTGCCAACTCAGTGTCTATTGTGTGCGCTTGATGTCGTTAGTTGTGCACCAGCATACCTCTCGCCAAGGGGCTTGAGGCTGCCTGCAGATTACTCTCACCGGGGACAGATGTATTATGCCTGGAGAAGTGATAAAGCAGTGATAAGTGCAAGGTGATAACATACCAGCCATTCAGCTCCAATATGTAAATTGACAGTTAGGAGCTGATTGGCTGGTGCATTAAGACCTTCCACTTATCACTGCTTTATCACTTCTCCAGGCTTAATACATCTGCCCCTCCTAGTACGCTGAGCCTGAGTTGTTATTTTTTTATGCAGTTGTTAGAACTTAAATTAACAAGGAATTATTTCCTTTTCCACTGGAAATGCAACATAAAGCTACCCCCCCTGACGAAGTCCTCAGTGACTAAATGCGTTGGGCGTGGTTAATGGGACGATTATACACAGTTTCTGACTAATGTGGTTTACTGCTATTGCATATAGACTGTGTGAGAGCCAGGAGACTTGCTGACAAGTGTGATCTAGATGCACGTGATGGGGCTCAATCTGACATATACTGGATTTTAACTTCTTTAGATATATGTGAGCATATAACAAGTAAAAGTGTTTTTTTTATATAATACTCATGCTGTGCGCCCTTCATCTTTTCTTTACAGTGTGGATACATTGTGGTTGAGGTTTCACGGCAGGTGCTGCATTGACATCTATAATATTGGGAATCAGACTGCTGATTTTAACATAGAGACTTTGCGCATGTCCATTGACTTTACTACTGTGTCATCAGTTGTTGACATGCAGAAAGTCAGCATCTTCAGAATGCTGACATTGTAAACCTGTCAACAGTTTGAGGATGTCAGCTTAGTACCTGTTGACATTATGAACCTTGGTGATATTCTGGTGTCAACATTATGAATATTGACATGATTACCGTTGACCTTCGGTCCGGATAAACATTAAGTGCCAGGGGCTAGAGTGATAAAGGCATTTTTCCAGCAGCAAAGTCATCTCTTCTACCACCTCCTTTCCTGCTGGGTTGTTGCAGCATAAGTGGATTTAAAGGGAAGATTGCCATATCGTAATTGTGGCTCAGTTTGCAAAGGATTATTAGACAATCTGAAAGGCAGACTGTTAATTGTGAATCGTGTAAGCTGTGCAGTGGCTTGCAGCTGTTAAATAATAGGTCCACAGGTGCCGCCAGCAGGAAACAGAGTAAGTATGTAATAAATAGACATTCTTAATTATGACACCCCAAATACCTGGCACACTAGGAAGCTGTGTAATGGTTACCGCAACCCTGAAGAAGGGTAAATCTCAGCTACACAAGCACAGGTTTCATTTGGCGTATGGTGAACACTGAATCATCACCGAGTAATTGCCTATCACACCATATTTGTAGGGAAGAACATGAACTATGTATCCAGTAAATGGCTCTCGTCCATGCTGTTTGTCACATATTGCTGAAACATATCTACGAGAAAATAAGAACTAATGATACAAGTCAAAAATAAATTAGAACTTTTCCTTGTAACACTTTTATTACTATAGAGCCAAGTCTTTAACGGCACATTAAATGTTAAACCGTTACAATCTGAGCAGTAGAAAAATGCCTCATCTGTTCTGCTTAATCCTCTACCACAACACATCTCTGCATGCATCATACCGCAAAGAGCCACACATGACATTATTTCACTGCTGTTATCCACTACCGCTCTCTGGCAGCTAAACTTTGTCAGTATTTCAGTGTCAAATCTTTTTTGCTCCTTCCACCTAGTGTGTGTGTGTGTGTGTGTGTGTGTGTGTGTGTGTGTGTGTGTGTGTGTGTGTGTGTGTGTGTGTGTGTGTGTGTGTGTGTGTATCAGCTGTGGAAAAAAATAGCATGTAATAATTGCCTTTAATGTGTCTGCATTTGCTCAATATGCAAAAAATAAATAAATATAATAAAATAGATGAGCAACCATTGCTTAGTTGGCTGAAAATATCAGTGTAATAATGCATGACCAGCCGGTAACACCAAGTACTGTGCAGACTTAACACAGGATAAATTATAGTTGCATTACATAAAGTCTTTATCACAACTGAAAATACCAGGCCTTTTGTGAGTAGTACATTGATTAGGGGGTGTAATGAGCAGTACAAATAGTAACGTGGTCAGATGCCTCTTCCTCTTCCCTTATGTCCCCTGTACATCAAAGATGTATTGGTGCAATGGTGTGATCCCCAGATGGTTGGATCAGGGATGTTTAACATGTTTAAAAGTCGGGATCGGGGAACTGGGCATTATTTAACATGTTTAATTTCCCCAATCCCCCAGCATTCACTGATCAGTGATAGCCACTGGTCGGGGGGATCACTCAGCCTGATGTATGGGGGCCTTAAGTCACTGAGAAGTATGTGTACTGTATGTTCAAGGTAACCTACAGTGTGAAGCTCTTAATTCTCTTACTGAAGGCTCAGGTGGCTCTATTATTTCATGAAGTGCATTCTTGGTGCAGGAATCATTCTCCTAAAAATCCTATTAAATACAAATAATTACAAAGCTATTGGAAATGATCCCCTCCATACTCCAGCAAAGCATTTCTATCATAACAGAAGGGAAATGTGTGTAATAGCTTCACCTGCAGTCCTAGCATGCATTGAGTCATTAAAAAGCCATCTTACAGATGACATAGAATAGATCCAAAGCAATGTAACAGGCATGCTGACATAACCAGGATGTCTGATACAGGGAGTTCAAGAGGTCCCCCTCAGTGACTGTGCTAAGCAAGTCTCCCTGCAGAGATTAAGCGCAAAGAAAAGGTGGGTACACACGGAACAATTATAGCCATGATGTGGGGGCGTTCACGATCATTTGGAACAACACATCGTTCCATGTGTATGCCCGATACCGATGGCGATGCACGCACCTGCGGGTCGCTAACGACAGCCCTAGATCTTTTGAACATGCAAGAAGATGTGGGGCTGTCGTTAGCGATGCAGCATGGCCCCCACTCCAACTCCCCCCCCCCCCTTTCCCCCCCCTTTCCCCCCCCTAACGCCATTCGGTGCTGTCATCACCAAGTGTGTATGCACGTGTCGATGCCGGCCCCCCGCTGGGCACGATGTGTCGTTCAGTGACAAATTGTGCCGTGTGTTCGGACCTGAAGATGATCACATCATTAAACACTTTATTTACATGAAATTAAAGAGAATTTGTTACAAACGTGTCTATAATAAGTGTTGTCCCTCTCTGTCCTTCAACAACTGCAGAGGAGCTCTGCAGCCAGAGACATCACTCACTGTGGACGTGGAGAGACTTTTTGAACACACTGTACTACCTGTAGGCCCTACTTAAGGGTAAGCAGATTGTACTGATAAAAGTAGAAAAATGGAATGGAGACAGGCTCCTAAAGCAATCTCAACATTTTGGAACCAAGACTAATGCTGCTCTCTTAAAAAAAAACTCCGTAATGAAATAATGAAAACAAGAGTGAGCGAAAAAAGGCAGGTATATTATAATGATTGAATTTTTTAATATGAAAACATATAATCCATAATACATAAAATCACAAATAAAACGTTTACGCAAACCTCAAGACACTGTAAAAGGACTGTTGTATTGATAAAATGTATAATGATGCAGAGTTTTAAGCACTGCAAAAGCATTCTAAGCTCTTTGTGTAAAGTTGAAATGGAGCAACAGCTAAATAACACATTTTATGGGGGGAATTCAATCAACCGTGGTAATTTACAGGAGGCTAATTGACCCCAGGGGAGGCTACACTTAACAGGGATTATTTTACGCCTCTGAACAGAGGTGGAAAAAAATCCTCATAACGGGTGCCTCGACCCTGTTAATGCACGAATCTGTGAACTTTTCACGGATTCGGTGTGTTATCGCCTGTTAACACTTAAATTTAAACAGGGTTTTGGGTGAAAATGGGAGTGCAGTTGAATAGCCAGGACATTAAAGTCCGAGGTTACCTCCCTTTTTCATCCACGGTAATTTACCGCAGGTGATTGAATTCCCCCAATGACTGGTTACTTTATCTGTGGTATGGTATATTATTCACATTTAATAAACCAATGCATTTGTATTACAGAGTATTTTATCTTTACCTATGTTGGGATGTGAAAGTCTTCTGAGGGAATGTAACACATGTTTAATAAATAGATGGTTTATTTAAATAGATTTATAATAGATTTATTTTTGAGTTTAATATATGTTTCTGTGTGTACAAGTCTATTTAAGCGATCCATAAAATGTGTGTGTATACTATATATGTAGTCTAGATTTTTTTTTCTATATTTTATTTTGAGGCAACATTTTATGCTATCTTTCACTGTCTGTAGGTTTCGTACCATATACAATTTTAGGTCTAATTCAACAAACATAAAATGTTTTATTAAAAATTACATTACAGTGCTACATGGTAGTGGTAGGCTTGGTCTATATTAGGCACAATTCGTAGAAACTACTTTGTAGCACTTCAAACAGAATGATTCCATTTGCATGTTAATAGGCAGAGATAGCAATCAAGTTGTAGTAGATATAAAATATTTAACCATTGATGGATATGTAGAAAAAGACATCCTTCTATTATCCATGCAGTTTCACAAATATTTCTTCCCCCTTATGATATATTGCAGATCGTGAACCTTATAGAAGAAACTGGACACTTCCATATCACAAACACAACATTTGACTTTGACCTTTGTTCCCTTGACAAAACCACCGTCCGCAAATTACAGAGTTACCTGGAGACTTCCGGAGCATCCTGAGGGTACAATGTGGATCTACATTGTGTGGATATTTAAAGACCTGGGTCTATACAACAACTGAACAGTTTATAAACGTTCAGGATAAAATAACCAGATCTGGGCCCTTTAAGGCGCAGCAAAGGAAAGGAAAAGTTTCTTTGGATGGTTTTCTTCTCAACAGTTGTTTCTTATGCCCAAAGTGGTATACCATGAACCACATTTGAAGAAGGATCATCCTTCGTATTAATTGTATGTTTTTTGGAGATTAAACCTGGAAAGCCTTGAAAAAAAAGACAAACACAGCATTTCTTGTTTCATTAACTAATGTGTTCAATATCATGTGTCACACACATGTTGAGCATACACACACTGCCTTACTACGTGACTGATCTATTTATTATCGCATATCTAAGTTCCAAACATCAGTGTGGGAATGACACTACCAGATGCTAGTAGGACCATTACACCCATCTCAAAATAAAAAAAATTTGGACTGGACTGCTGTCATGAATGACCAGAACATTTCTCTGCTCACACAGCATATACTCTGTTGCTGTTTACACTGATATTTTCGAAAGAAAAGTAGACCCAATTAGAAAGATTCCAGATCTGGGCCAAGCTCAGTTTCTGTGCCAGGCTTGTTCATTTCAATGACATCATAGTCATCGGAAGGATCTTCCACAGTTGCATTATGGGACTCATAACCTGACTCGGTGAAATAGTAGGATGTGCTTTTACAAGAATAGGTGTTGAGCTGATGTGAATCCTAGTAATGTTTTTTCTACCCAATAATGTTCTTGTGTCTTTTTCAATGTCCGCTTTCTAACATTATATATATATATATATATATATATATATATATATATATATATACACTCTGTATATAGGGGCAATCTGGAGATTCCTTGTTGAAAAGGACATCATTCCTCCATTATTATCTAAAGATAAGATGTACAAATTTCTTAATTTGGGACTATTTATTACAAGTTTCACTGTCTTTGGCTGACAGTTGTGTTAATTATTTCTACCATGGACAAAATGGCATTCAATATTTAGGTTTTTGATATCAGTTTTATATGTTCATTGTCTGTTTAATATTTTTTTTAATTATTATTCAGAAATTAAATTCACTTTTCTTTAAAAAAAAAAAAAATCATCGCAATCTCTTGGGATCAAATGTTTTTCTATTCTTTTGGAGTAGTGTCAAAATTCCATTGTATTGTTTACATATAAAATGCACAGAAAATGAGATGCCATGGTCTTATGTACTTTTCGTGAACCACACTTAACGTTCTTTATTCTTTTACCATAGTTATGAATGAATTAGTTTATTGTACATTTGTTTATTATCTTGTGAAAACACACACACGTCTGACTGATTATTTGTTCTGATTTATTTATTCAGATTAAAATATACATAAAATTGTGTTCTTATGATGTGTAGTAACACAATAAAGTAATGGGAGAATGTTTCTGAAAACTGTTGCAGAGGATAGAAAAGAAAATGTTCTGTAACTTCAAATCAACCAAATAAATGTTTGCGTTTGACTCCCGAAGAATACTATATAAATGACAGAAACTGATAAATTGCTATAGGCAACACTTGGTTTTCTGCACAGTAATTGTGAAACCGTTTCATAAATGCACCTCATGTCTGCATAAACAGTTTGAGCAATGATGGAATCTTTTCTGATAATTTATTTGGTTAACAGAGGTTTTAATGTAATGATAGCTTAGCTGCTGGCCTGTGAGTGGCAATTGGACCTCCTGCAATCTGTATTTCCTAGCATGGTGTGAAACAGGACTGCTGTGTTTTGAGGTAACAACTGGGTATTTATTCAGAGTCTTCCTATTAATGTGTATGTTCTAGTGCTGTGCTCACCATGTTGCTTATAGCGGGGGTTCTCAAATCATGGACTGCAGTCAGATTTAAAAACAATTGTTCAATAACTTCTCAGTTAAGTTATCAACACTTCACATTTTGACACTTTCCTAACCTTTGTTTATAGATTTTTTTTAAAATAGCATTTATCAAAATGATGTCTTTCTGCCAATGATTTCCATTTATTATAGTGATGACATTCCTTCTCGAAGCACACCCAATCTGCTTTGTGGGGAAATTATAACAGGTGGTGGGTCGGGTTCACTTGGAGAATTAAATTAAAATGCTAGCTTTTTTTCTCTGTCTGAACCAGTTTCCATAAATGTTTCCTTCTCTGTCCATCCGAAGGATCCTTCATAGACTTCTTGCCATGACAACAATTTTAATAAGGCAACACTGATTAGATATACTATTGATAGTCATATCTTCATGGCCTGACTAGAACTGTATGCTCATGTAGACATCATAATGCCATAACAGCCTTTCAGAAAAGTGACACTTTTGTCTACAATTGTATTTCCTGTCTGGGTTATTCCACACCAAATCAACACAGATCTCAAACTGACCATGATTGTAATGAAATTTGGTGTAGTAAATGCTACCATGGGTGTATAGAAAACCCCCATATCTTATGCTAAAATGCACACTGCTTCTGAAGATATACTGTAAGCTTTTAAAGCTGCCATTTTGTTTATGAACAATTTGCTTTTAACATTGTTTTTAATTGCACTTGCAACTCACCGAATTGAGCAAGAGAGTTTGGCAAGGTCTCATTTTAAACCTCTTTGTATGGGCTTTTATATGAAATATACCCCATCAGTATGTTTCCATAAAAAAACTCAAAATTTCTAATTTTTTATTTTCTCAAAAAGATAATTTTTACATTTTTAGAAAAAAATCTAAAAAATTTGTTCATACTGTTGTTAATAATTAAGTTTTAATTTGGGATCATGATGGAATCACTTGCTATAAGAGCTTTCATTTTTGAGTGATTAATTAAACTTATATTTAAAAATCAACAAAACAGTATTTTTTCCAGTTCACTACATTAAAGGAATGCACTTTCTTCTTCAGGTATGTTTGGGTGTGAGATTCTAAAGACAGCGCTGCTCACACTTCTGTGCAGGAGCACAAACTTAAGTGGAGAGATACTTCAATTGTATGTTAATAGCAAATTGTTCATGAAAAAAATGGCAGCTTTAAAAGCATACAGTATAACTTCAGAAGCAGTGTACTTAGTCTAAGATTTGGGGGTAATATTTACATCCATGGCAGCATTTATTACACCAAGTTTCATTACAATCTGAAAATGATCAGTCTTTTACTAACAGTTGAAAAATTGGCTTTTTGAGAAAATCAAAATTTAGGTGTTTTTTTTTTTTTATTTCTATGGAAACATACTGATTTGTTAGATTTCATATGAAAGCCCATATAAAGAGGATTACATGAGACCTTGTCCAACTCTCTAGCTCAATTAGGTGAGCTGCAGATTAAATGAAAATTTTTAATAGCAAGTGTTTTGTGAAACAATTGCAACTTTAAAGGCATATAACTTCAAAACCATTGTACATATCAGCCTAAGAGTTGGAGGGTTTCGTTACCCCTATGGCAGCATTTATAATACACAATTTCATAACAATCTGAAATGGTTAGTTTGAAACTTGTGTTGATTTTGTGTGGAATAACCCTGCATTCAGTTATATCATTCCATTAGATCCAAATAGATTTGTGCCACATTTTCACAGGTTTTTTTATTTTTTTATTTACTTACAGTGTAAGTAGTGTGGGTTGACTTTTTTCCCCCCCCCATGTATTCCAACAAGTTGATCTGCATTATGTTCAGCCCAAAGAGATATTTTTGTTTTGTATTTTCTTGTACGTGTATGTTTCACCATGGGAGAAATGTAGTCACTTCCCAATGTACAAGTGTACTGTACTTTCCAGTAATGTTATGACTCTATAGGATGATTGGCATGAAGCATACTTGAAGCATTTTGTTGTATAATCCACCTCTCAATGTGCAATTTATATCAAGGAAAGTGTAAAACTTTAAAATTACGCATGTGTGTTATTGTTTTCCTGTTTTGCTTTTATGTTGAAGTGTATAGAATTATTGACACAATCTAGCATTTTAAAGAATTGGTGAACAATCTACATGGTAAATTTTCTATCATTTATTAAACCAATGCGTATGTATTGTTTGGTCCGTAAATACGTTTTGTTTTGTTTTTAACTCTGTGGTCTGTGTAACAAATTATGTGATCATAGTTTTGGGCTAATATTCCTCCACATTTCATTTGGCCATAGAAGGACACTTACAGGAGTTGTACACCTTTAGATTATTTCTATTAAACTTTGTTTTATTTCAAATTTAACCCCTTCCCTCCTCCCCCCCCCCCCCCAAAAAAAAAAAAAATTAGCCCACTTAACCAACCTCCACATCACACAAGCATCACAGTCACAACATGCTCTACGTGGAAACCATCGTGGAGAGAATGCACATGAACATGAGGTCTGAACCTTAGAGGTTAGGTGCAAAACAGTGAATACATGCTGTTGCAAGCAATGGAACAAGAGTATAGTTATATAAGGTACAGTAGGACAATTACAAAAATGAAGATTCAGAGACAATAGTGAAAGGAGTTATTGATGTGATGAAGACCATCAACCATACCATGGGCAAATGCCAATGACTGTTGGCATCAAGAGCTCATTTAAGAGACTTGAAAGTGTCTGTCACAATAGAAACTATTGTCCAATAACTTAAATACTGTATGACCTGTCTGTATTGTGTGTTTTGTTACTGATGGAGAATCGCCATATAACCATTGGTGGATGGTAACAGTTCTTGCTGCCAATGATAATGGGCATTAGAATCTTTCTATGATATAGAGCTGGGTAAAATAGACAACAAAGACTTTTTCGATATTTTAGATTTGTCCATAAAAAGCACATTAAACGCCACATAAATAATACCTAAATATTTTCATGACGTGCAGCTCTAATATATGGCATAGTCATTATACCCACAAATCTATTTGATAACTAGAAACAAGCAGAAGTACATATGGGTCCTGCATTATCTTGACTCTTTCTGCGCCTAGACGGAGGTTTAGTCACGATTAGGCGATAGCTTAGCTTGCTGAGTTTAATCATGGACAGGCGCGTTGAGGCGATACTAGATACTCAGCATGCATTACACATCAACACCACTGGGTGGCTAATGCTCCACTAATCCAGTACTTTAGATCGTATAGTGGTGGATTGATCTACAGCTCTGGCAAATGGTCAGTGACGACTGTAATGTTAATAGATGGTAACCAATGGTCAGACGGAGAGAGTTAAAAAATAAATAGTTTATGCAGACACAAACGAACATGTTAAAACACTTGTGTATGCAGACGCAACTAATGTGTGAAAGGAAGTATGTACAGTGCATAAACACAGTGCTTTTGAAATACATGTATTAGCGTTCAAGTCCCCTAAGGCATAAACCAACACCAATGGGTAGGGGTCGCTCTTTGCAGTACTTTTACACATGAACTTGTGAATCTCTCATGAAGCATCGTGGGCTAACGATGAAGGCTCCCACCTCCCACGCTGAGAGTCCCAGGTTCGAGTCCTAAAGTGTCAACTTTTTTTTTTTTATGTGTTCCCGTGACATTCACTTTAATATTATTATTTTTTCTTTGTAATACATTTAATGGAAGGGTGCACATAGGTTTCACATAAATCAGTAAATCTGCAGGAGCGATTCTTTACGCTAAATACAAATGCACAGCGGTACTGAGTATAAATTAGTATATTCTGACGCAACTAACTGAGCAACACAGTACTGTAGATCGTCGGCGTTTGTGTATTGCACATGACCTGAACTCCCTCCCTGTCTACAGCATGACCTGTGCGGGCTCCCAGGGGGGAAGGGTGATGGGGGTAGGAGGAGGCAGTGGAAAATACCGTGCTTTTGAAATACAAGTATGAGCGTCCGAGTCTCCTAAGGCATAAACCAACACCAATGGGAAGGAAGTGCCAACCTTTTTTTTAATGTGTTCCCGTTACATTCACTTTAATATTATTTTTTTCTTTGTAATATATTCAATGGAAGGGTGCACACAGGTTTCATATAAATCAGAGTAAATCTGCAGGAGCGATTCTTTACGCTAAATACAAATACACATATTCTCGTTACATCACATGGTAGTACCACATTACTCCTCACAGTAGTGCCCCTTATTCACATTACACCACACCACATTGCTCTTTATTCACATTAGACCACACAGTAGTGCCCTTTCTTTATGTTACACCAGAAAATATTGTAGTACACCTTATACACATAATGCCGCACATTAGTAATGCATTTCATATTTAAATTTTCATATTTCATAGAGCCGCAGTCACACACAGAATATAGGCATGCTGCATATCATTTTAATCAGCAGAAGCTGATTGTATCCCATTTGGCTAGTTTGCCTATGTCTAGGGCCGGCTCTGTATATTACAATAGAAAAAATAATAGTGTCAGTGAAAAAACACCTTATGACAGATACTGTACACAAGCTCATGTCTAAATGTACAGTAAGCAGTGATCCCTTGCCATTGGTTTTAGATTAAGCCCTAATGGCTAGGGGACTTGGCCGCTCACGTACTGTACTGTATCCCTGACTTCAATAGACCACACTGTTGCTTAAACTCTTTGTTTTGTGTCTGTATACTGTACATTATACAGTATTTATTAATTGATCATTCTACGGGACCTCATTGCCCCTGTGTACTGTTATTTTAGCTAGGGGATTGTGACGCTCCTTCAGCATTGGCCCATAGCCTGCAAAACATACAGTATGCCGTCGCTCGCTCCATGGCCGAGTTCTGCCACACGGCGGGGTTCACGTGCCTCGGACATTTTGTCAGTTTGCGATGCGATCGAGTCCAGTGTACCGTAATGTGCATAGACCTCGCTTATCCCTATCGCCCCAGTGTATTTTGGCTAATGGATTGTGACGCTCCTTCAGCATTGCCCCGTGGCCTGCAAAACTTATGCCATCTCTCACTCCATATCCAAGCGATGCCATGTGGTGGGGGTTCACGGGCGATGGTCATTTTGTCAGTTTGCGATGCGATCGAGTCCGGTGTAAACAAATGTGCATACAGTAGACCTCGCTTATCCCTCTCGCCCCTGTGTATTTTAGATAGGGGATTGTGATGCTCCTTCAGCATTGGCCCATAGCCTGCAAAATATACAGTATGCCGTTGCTCGCTCCATGGCCGAGTTCTGCCACACGGTAGGGGTTCACGTGCCTCGGACATTTTGTCAGTTTGCGATGCGATCGAGTCCGGTGTACCGTAATGTGCATAGACCTTGCTTAACCTGATCCAGCGAGAAATCGTCTGCTTAGAAGCAGTCCGCCCAACCTTGTTGGGATCATAAAGGACAAACAGTGTCCGATTTTCTGTGACGAGAAGTTCTCTTCACATAAATCTTCAAAGCCCTCACAACATCCAAGGACTTTGAGGTAATTGAGGAGTCAGTAGCCACTGGCACCACAATAGGTTGGTTGATATGAAAAGCCGACACAACCTTCGGAAGAAATTGCTGATGGGTCCTGAGCTCAGCTCTATCTTCATGGAAAATCAAGTAGGGGCTCTTACAGGACAATGCCCCCAATTCTGAGACACGTCTAGCAGATGCTAATGCTAACAGCGTGACCGCCTTCCAAGTAAGAAACTTGACATAAAGCCCCTGTAAAGGCTCAAACCAATCCGACTGCAGGAACTGCAGCAGCACATTAAGATCCCAAGGTGCCGTAGGAGGCACAAAGGGAGGCTGGATGTGCAGAACCCCTTTCAAGTATGTCTGAACCTCAGGGAGGGCAGCCAATTGTTTCTGGAAGAAAATGGACAAGGCTGAAATCTGGACTTTTATGGAGCCCAAGCATAGGCCCATATCCACACCTGCTTGCAGAAAAAGGAGAAACCGCCCTAGTTGAAACTCCACTGTAGGAAACCACACCAAGACACGTACTTTTTCCAAATTCGATGGTAATGTTTAGACGTTACTCCTTTACTAGCCTGTATCAGGGTAGGAATAATCTTGTTCGGAATACCCTTCCGAGCTAAGATCTGGCGTTCAACCTCCATGCCGTCAAACGGAGCTTTGGTAAGTCTTGATAAGCGAACGGCCCCTGTTGCAGAAGGTCCTCGCAAAGAGGAAGAGGCCTCTGGTCTTCCAGCAGTAACTCCAGAAGATCCGCATACCAAGCCCTTCTTGGCCAGTCCGGAGCAATGTGGATCACCTGAACTCTTGTTCTTTTTATTAGTTTCAGAATCCTTGGGATAAGTGGAAGTGGAGGGAACACATACACTGACTTGAACACCCACGAGTCACCAGGGCATCCACCGCCACTGCCTGTGGGTCTCTCGACCTGGAACAGTACCTCCGAAGCTTCTTGTTGAGGTAGGAGGCCATCATGTCTATTTGAGGAATACCCCAAAGACCTGTCACCTCCGCGAACACCTCCGGGTGGAGGCCCCAGTCTCCTGGATAGAGATCGTGTCTGCTGAGGAAGTCCGCTTCCCAGTTGTCCACTCCCAGAATGAAGAGTGCTGACAGCGCCACTGCATGTTTTTCTGCCCAGAGGATGTCTTGTCACCTCTGACATTGCAGCCCTGCTCTTCGTTCCACCATGTCGTTACATTGTCCGACTGAACTTGAATGGCCTCATCTTTTAGAAGATGAGCCACCTGTAGAAGACCGTTGTACACGGCTCTTAGTTCCGGAATGTTTATCTGGAGTATGGATTCCAGACTTGACCACCTTCCTTGAAAGTTTTCCCCTTGGGCGACTGCACCCTAACCTCTGAGACTTGCATCCATGGTTAGAAGGATCCAATACTGAATCCCGACCCTGCGGCCCTCTAGTAGGTGAGAAGTTTGCAGCCACCAGAGGAGTGAGATTCTGGCTTTCGGCGACAGAGAACCCGACCATTTGTCCAGGAGATCCAGTTGGAAGGACCGTGCATGAAATCTTCCGTACTGTAGAGCCTCGTAGGAGGCAACCATCTTTCCCAGAAGGCGAATGCACTGATGAACTGACACCTGGGCTGGCTTCAGGACATCCCGGACCATTGTTTGTGTCACCAACGCTTTCTCCGCCGGTAGATACACCATCTGTACTTCCATGTCGAGGATCATCCCTAGGAAGGACAGCCTCCTTGTCAGCTCCAAATGTGACTTTGGAAGATTCAGGATCCATCCATGATCCTGGAGTAGTTGAGTTGAGAGAGCAATGCTCTGTAACAACTTCTCCCTGGAAGACGCCTTTATTAGATCGTCCAGATAAGGAATTATGTTCACACCCTGCTTGCGGAGGAGTAACGTCATTTCCGCCATGACCTTGGTGAACACCCCCAGTGCCGTGGAGAGGCCAAACGGCAGTGCCTGGAACTGATAGTGACAGTCCAGTAGCGCAAATCTTAGATAAGCCTGGTGAGGCGGCCAGATCGGAATGTGAAGGTACTCAGCCTAGATATCTAGGAATATCAGAAATTTTCCCTCCTCCAGACCAGAGATCACTGCTCTCAGAGACTCCATCTTGAATTTGAAGTCCTTCAGATAAGAGTTTAATGACTTTAGGTTCAATATTGGCCTGACCGAACCATACGGTTTCGGTATCACAAACAGGTTTGAGTAATAACCCTTGTTTGCTAGGTGAGGTGGAACTTGAACAATGACATTTGACTTTAGCAATTTTTGAATGGCTTCCTGTAGGATAGCACTTTCTGTCAGCGAAGCTGGTAAGCCTGATTTGAAGAATCTGTGAGGTGGGAGTTCTTGAAACTCCAGTCTGTACCCCTGGGTAACAATATCCTTTACCCAGGGATCCAGGCATGAGGATGCCCAGACATGACTGAAATCTCTTAGTCTTGCTCCCACCTGCCCGATCCCCAGGCTGGGAGGTCCACCGTCATGCCGAGGATTTTGAGGAAGCAGAACCAAGTTTCTGTTCCTGGGAACCTGTTGGTGCAGGTTTTCTGGATTTCCCCCGACCTCCTCTAAAGAAAGTGGAAGGGGGTTTAGACTTTTTACCTTTTGCGGTCCGAAAGGATTGCATTGTAGACGTAGGATAAGGTTTCCTAGTAGGCGGTGTTGCAGAGGTAAGAAAAGTTGACTTACCCGCAGTTGCCGTGGAGATCCATGCATCTAATGCTTCCCCAAACAGAGCCTGACCTGTGAAGGGTAGGTTCTCCACACTCTTCTTGGATTCAGCATCCGCAGACCATTGACGCAGCCAGAGTATCCTGTGTGCCGAGACAGCCATGGAAGAAGCTCTCGCATTAAGATGTCCAAGGTTCTTCATGGCTTCCACCATGAAACCTGCAGAATCCTGTATGTGACTTAAAAACAATTCAATGTCACTTCTAATTCCTCTAGTGAAGTGCCTGACCACTTTACTATGGCTTTAGAAATCCATGCACAAGCAATAGTGGGTCGTAAAGCTATGCCATTAGCGGTGTATAATGATTTGAGTGTAGTCTCAATCTTGCGGTCAGCCGGTTCTTTTAAAGTGGTGGACCCAGGGACAGGTAAAACCACCTTCTTAGACAACCTAGATACAGAAGTGTCTACTACAGGGGGTTTTCCCACTTTTCCTGTCCTCCTCAGGGAAAGGAAAAGCAATGAGAACCCTTTTTGGGATCTGGAACTTTTTCTCTGGGTTTTCCCAGGATTTGTCAAACAATGCGTTTAATTCCTTAGACACAGGGAATGTAAGGGAGGTTTTCCTATTGTCTGCAAAATAAGCCTCCTCTACCTGCTCAGGTACCTTATCAGTAATGTGTAAAATGTCCCTAATAGCCTCAATCATGAGTTGCACCCCCTTAGCAAGGGATGACTCCCCCCCCCCCCCCCCCCCAGTATATCACCATCACCGTCCCCTGAATCAGAGTCGGTGTCTGTATCAGCTTGCATTATCTGGGCAAGAGCACGCTTTTTAGGGTATATACCAGGGGCTTTTGAGGAGGCAGTGGGAGCTGAATACGACAAAACCTCTGCAGATTGTCTTAAAACCTGTGTTTCTGTCTCATTATGAGCTATCCTAGATGAAATCTGGGATATCATTCCCCAGATAAAAGCCACCCATGGGGGTTTGGATTCAGATGCCTGGGACAGTATATTACATTCCTGAGTACATGGAATAGACTCTTCAGGAGAAGATACACACTCTGCAGCACAAGTCACAGAGTCCCTGGACATGGTAATGTGAGATAGATCAACACACAAACGCACACCGGAAAATGAAGACACAGTTTCCCCCCAGAGTACCTTCAGAGAGAGACAGAGTATAAGGAGCCAGCCACACAGCGCCCCAGTAGGCAGTTAATATGATAAATGCCTGGCGCTGACTGAATAACCTCAATAGATTACACAGTGAAATATAACACTCTCCCCCACCTTGTCTAATACATCCTGGTACTGCAGAGGATATCTGGAGTGAAGAGGAGGGCAGCACTCTCTGTCAGCGTCTCTGTAGTGTGATCTGCAGGGAGAAAATGGCGCTGGTGAGTGCTGGATCCGCGATTATTATCGCATATCTAGGTTCCAAACATCAGTGTGGGAATGACACTACCAGATGCTAGTAGGACCATTACACGCATCTCAAAATACATTTTTTTGGACTGGACTGCTGTCATGAATGACCAGAACATTTCTCTGCTCACACAGCATATACTCTGTTGCTGTTTACACTGATATTTTCGAAAGAAGAGTAGACCCAATTAGAAAGATTCCAGATCTGGGCCAAGTTCAGTTCCTGTGCCAGGCTTGTTCATTTCAATGACATCATAGTCATCGGAAGGATCTTCCACAGTTGCATTATGGGACTCATAACCTGACTCGGTGAAATAGTAGGATGTGCTTTTACAAGAATAGGTGTTGAGCTGATCTTTTTCAATGTCCTCTTTCTAACATTATATATATATATATATATATATATATATATATATATGCAATCTGGAGATTCCTTGTTGAAAAGGGCATCATTCCTCCACTATTATCTGAAAATATGATGTACAAATTTCTTAATTTGGGACTATTTATTACAAGTTTCACTGTCTTTGGCAGACAGTTGTGTTAATTATTTCTACCATGGACAAAATGGCATTCAATATTTAGGTTTTTTTATATCAGTTTTATATGTTAATTGTCTGTTTAATATTTTTTTAAATTATTCAGAAATTAAATTCACTTTTTTCTTTAAAAAAAAAAAATCATCGCATTCTCTTGGGATCAAATGTTTTACTTTTCTTTCGGAGTAGTGTCAAAATTCCATTGTATTGTTTACATATAAAATGCACATAAAATGAGATGCCAGTGTCTTATGTACTTTTCGTGAACCACACTTAACGTTCTTTATTCTTTTACCATAGTTATGAATGAATTAGTTTATTGTACATTTTTTTATTATCTTGTGAAAACACACAAACGTCTGTCTGATTATTTGTTCTGATTTATTTATTCAGATTAAAATATACATAAAATTGTGTTCTTATGATGTGTAGTAACACAATAAAGTAATGGGAGAATGTTTCTGAAAACTGTTGCAGAGGATGGAAAAGAAAATGTTCTGTAACTTCAAATCAACCAAATAAATGTTTGCGTTTGACTCCCGAAGAATACTATATAAATGACAGAAACTGATAAATTGCTATAGGCAACACTTGGTTTTCTGCACAGTAATTGTGAAACCGTTTCATAAATGCACCTCATGTCTGCATAAACTGTTTGAGCAATGATGGAATCTTTTCTGATAATTTATTTGGTTAACAGAGGTTCTAATGTAATGATAGCTTAGCTGCTGGCCTGTGAGTGGCAATTGGACCTCCTGCAATCTGTATTTCCTCAACTACAACTCCCAGCTTCCCTTTTAGCTAGCATGTTGTGAAGCAGGACTGCTGTGTTTTGAGGTAACAGCTGGGTATTTATTCAGAGTCTTCCTATTAATGTGTATGTTCTAGTGCTGTGCTCACCATGTTGCTTATAGTGGGGGTTCTCAAATCATGGACAGCAGTCAGATTTAAAAACAATTGTTCAATAATTTCTCAGTTAAGTTATCAACACTTCACATTTTGACACTTTCCTAACCTTTGTTTATAGATTCAAATAAAAATTGCATGTATCAAAATGATGTCTTTCTGCCAATGATTCCCATTCATTAAAGTGATGACATTCCTTCTCGAAGCACACCCAATCTGCTTTGTGGGGAAATTATAGCAGGTGGTGGGTCGGGTTCACTTGGAGAATTAAATTAAAATGCCATCTTTTTTTCTCTGTCTGAACCAGTTCCATAAATGTTTCCTTCTCTGTCCATCTGAAGCAACCTCTATAGACTTCTTGACAACAATTTTAATAAGGCAACACTGATTAGATATACTATTGATAGTCATATCTTCATGGCCTGACTAGAACTGTATGCTCATGAAGACCTCATAATGCCATAACAGCCTTTCAGAAAAGTGACACTTTTGTCTACAATTGTATTTCCTGTCTGGGTTATTCCACACCAAATCAACGGGTGTGGATCATTAGATCGACAGTGTCTAGGTTGACTGTTTAGGTCAACCACTATATGTCGACAGTCACTAGGTCGACAGGGTCGAAAGGTCGACGGGGTTTCTAGGTCGAAAGGTCGACATGAGGTTTTTGTTTGTTTTTGTGTCGTTTTCTTCGTAGAGTGACCGGGAACCCCAATTAGTGCACCGTGTTCGCTCGCCATGCTTCGGGCAAGGTGCCTCGCTTCACTCGGCACAGATTACCGTTCCAATCATAGTCCACGTGGATCGTTAAGTATGAAAGTTTTTTTAAAAAAAAGAAAACATTTCAAAAACTCATGTCGACCTTTTGACCTGTCGCCCTAACACATGTCGTCCTAGAAACCCTGTCGACCTTCCAACCCTGTTGACCTAGTGACTGTCGACCTAAACATTGTCGATCTTCAGACCGGATCCCAAATCAACACAGATCTCAAACTGACCATGATTGTAATGAAATTTGGTGAAGTAAATGCTACCATGGGTGTATAGAAAACCCCCAAATCTTAGACTAATATGCACACTGCTTCTGAAGATATACTGTATGTTTTTTAAAGCTGCAATTTGGTTTATGGACAATTTGCTTTTAACATTGTTTTTAATTGCACTTGCAACTCACCGAATTGAGCAAGAGAGTTTGGCAAGGTCTCATTTTAAACCTCTTTGTATGGGCTTTTATATGAAATATACCCCATTAGTATGTTTCTCAAAAAGATGATAATTTTTAAATTTTTAGAAAAAAAATAGTTCATGCTGTTGTTAATTAATTAAATTTTAATTTGGGATCATGATGGAATCACTTGCTATAAGAGCTTTCATTTTTGAGTGATTAATGAAAATTATATTTAAAAATCAACAAAACAGTATTTTTTCCAGTTCACTAGATTAAAGGAATGCACTTTCTTCTTCTGGTGTGTTTGTGTTTGAGAATCGAAAGACAGCGCTGCTCACACTTCTGTGCAGGAGCACAAATTTAGGTGGAAAGACACTTCAATTGTATGTTAATAGCAAATTGTTCTTGAAAAAAATGGCAGCTTTAAAAGCATACAGTATAACTTCAGAAGCAGTGTACTTAGTCTAAGAATCTTTACATCCATGGCAGCATTTATTATACCAAGTTTCATTACAATCTGAAATGATAGGTCTTTTACTAACATTTAAAAAATTGGCTTTTTGAGAAAATCTAAATTTAGGGTTGTTGTTTTTTTATTTCTATGTAAACATACTGATTTGTTAGATTTCCTATGAAAGCCCATTCAAAGAGGATTACATAAGACCATGTCCAACTCTCTAGCTCAATTAGGTGAGCTGCAGATGCAATAACATTTTTTAATAGCAAGTGTTTTGTGAAACAATTGCAACTTTAAAGGCATATAACTTCAAAACCATTGTACATATCAGCCTAAGAGTTGGAGGGTTTCGTTACCCCCGTTGCAGCATTTATAATACACAATTTCATAACAATCTGAAATGGTTAGTTTGAAACTTGTGTTGATTTTGTGTGGAATAACCATGCATTCAGTTATATCATTCCATTAGATCCAAATAGTTTTGTGCCACATTTTCATATATATATATATATATATATATATATATATATATATATATATATTTATTTTTTTACTTACTGTATAAGTAGTGTGGGTTGATTCCCCCCCCCCCCCCCCCCCCCATGTATTCCAACAAGTTTATCTGCATTATGTTCAGCCCAAAGAGTTATTTTTTTTTTGTATTTTCTTGTACATGTATGTTTCACCATGGGAGAAATGTAGTCACTTCTCTATGAACAAGTGTACTGTACTTTCCAGTAATGTTATGACTCTATAGGATGATTGGCATGAAGCATACTTGAAGCATTTTGTTGTATAATCCACCTCTCAATGTGCAATTTATGTCAAGGAAAGTGTAAAACTTTAAAATTATGTTTTTGTTTTCCTGTTTTGCTTTAATGTTGAAGTGTATAGAATTATTGAAACAATCTAGCATCTTAAAGAATTGGTGAACAATCTACATGGTACATTTT